>NW_010333427.1:0-16232 GCF_000700745.2 Antrostomus carolinensis | reverse complement strand
AACTGAAGTGTAAGATATTTAATCCTCACCTGAGAATCACACTTTCTTCAATGTGGCTTCTTCAGGCCACACTTTTGATAATTTTTTTTAAAATCTTTTAACAGGGATTTTCAGAGCACAGGAATAAGACAGCTCATTTTGCTTTCTTTGCATGTATTTCAGCACATATTTCTCAACACAATAGCAAACTTGTTGCTCCCTGCTGTAAGTATGCACAGACCTCATAACTGTGCATCAGTTTCTGTGTAAGTTTGAGCTGAAATGTATCCATCTGAGGTACAGAAGAATTTTTTTTTTTTTCAACCAGCAGTAAGGGGACTGTAACATGTGTACCTGACTAGCTCCACTTCCTCAAGCAGAGGCAATGAGCCCACCATCCATTCTCCCGAGCAGCTTTTGTTGCAAAACAACAGGGACTGCAAGTCAAATGAAACCTTTCTAGTCAGCAGAGTTAACGGTCAATTTTCAGACTAAGGGTACACTTAGTCAAAACATATGCCTTACTTGAAACTCCTCCAGCAGCACAGTGACTGCTTAACGTGCTTTGCTGGGCTGCTGAGGAGCCAACCGAAAGCCCATTGAGTTTAATGGCAGTGACTTCACTGGTTTCAGTGCCTTCAGATTAAGCCCTTGCTTGATATTGACCCATGTTCTGGGCTGCTCAGTGAGTTTCCCACTGCATCAGTACCACTGAACCCCTCAGTGTCTGACCATCCTAATTGCTTTCTGGGAATTGCATCTGGAAAGATCCATAAATAGCTTGAGAAGGGAAGCAACGTATATGCTAAGGCAGCCTTCTTCAGCTGAGAGAGTCTTAAAACTGTGACTGTTTGCCATCTTGTGGTGAATAATTTCTCAATTCTCATTTAGTTTTCCCCTACAAGGCTGCACTGGTATTAAAGTAGCAAGCAGGTTTTCCTCACATCATCCTCCTCCTCCTCCTCCTTCTTCTTTTATGAAATCCCCATCTGTTCTCAGGTCTTTGTTCTAGGGCCCTTTCTTGCCTCAGTGATTTAATAATGTGCTTTAACTCTTCCCCAGGTCCAAGCTTAATGAGACAGGCCCTCTGTTCATTCACCAGTGTGAGCTAACAGGCCTTTCACCCAACTGCATGGTCAGCAGTATGAAGCACAGTAGTGCACCTGTCAGTGCCTCAGTGTAGGCTTATTTATACAGTTCCCAAAATAATTTTCCTCCCCAAATCTTATTTTCCTCTTGCACAGCTAAGGGTACCTTCCCTGATTTAGGTGACTGAAAAAAATAAAGGAAAAAAAATCAAGGCCTCTCTCCCAAGTGAGGGAATTCCTATAACATTTTGCTGGACTGCTTTCATTTAATTGCTCCTCAGAATCTTTGCTGTCTACATTGCTAGACCAGCCTTGGTCTTCTATCAATAGTGTAACAGAGATATTTTCAGTCACAAGCTGACACTTTTATTATTGCACGTTTTTTAGCAAGCTCCTGCCTAACTGTCAAGCCCAGACCCAGAGGAACATTGGAATTGTATTGTGTGTAACTGGAAAGAATATGGATGCAAGTATATAAGCATGTGTGTACAGGAGATTCCTTCATCTATGAGCTGATGGAGTCATGAACCACAGTGATATTTCTGAAATAACTTAGAGACTAACCTTCTGCATGGGCAGGAATAATCAGCAGATAAAAATATCGCCGTAACCCAGCTCTCTTCTATTACAATCAGAAGAAAATTAGGTTAATCTTCCTGTTGTATTTCCAAAGTCTGCACCACAATTTGAGGCAGTGATTATGTCTATACTGCTAAATAAAGCAGTTGTGAAGCCAAATAACATAGACTATCTGTGTGCATGTGTCCACACTTCATGGCACTTGGGTCTCCTACAGCCACAGAGCACCACATGGGATCCATAAGACACAATTATTCCTTAATTTCCCTTTTTTACCAATATAAGAGAGTCTGAAATACAGGGAAGTATGTGTTGCAGCCCATGAGAATAATTTAATATAAAAATATGTGTTATAGTAGAAAATAAGGAGTATATTTTGCATGCCTGGGTGGTGGCATGAGGGCATGTACAGGGGTCTGAAGGCACAGAGCCTCCTGGGATTGGATTGGAGGTCTGTGGAGCTGGGAGGGATCCAAAGCTGAAAGTGTCATGGCCAAACTCTTGAAATGGCACATGGCACAGCCTGTACCAGCAAACTGTGCCTAGGCATTATTGTGGAGACTATAAGTTGGCACAAGACAAAACTGCCAGGGCATGTATTAGTAGTGAAAAATCTGGACAATTCACATGTTTAGCACTCAAGTGCTCCTTGATAAAATAAAAGAAGTGCCAAAGAATACTATTAAATAAACATATTAAGAATCCGCAACCTTTCCCACACTCGTATACACAGATGGCCTAAGCACAGAGTCATGGTCACTGTCTCACCCTACTTGGGCCCCTGTTCACTACCCAGTGGCTAGTGAAACCCAGAAAATAATACTTTTCTGCAGCTTGGTTTGAATTTGCCTGAAAATATCCATCCAGCACTACAGGCAAATGGACCTTGAAGGACCACAACTGTCTGGATTCACTGAGAGGAGCTACCACTGCTTTAAAGTATCCAGAGTCTTTTTCACTTAGAAGAAAAAGTAGTTAGAGAATTAATTCCTATCCTACTATAGTTCTCCTGTGTTTGGTTTTCATGCTGCCCTTCTCTGCCCTGTTTCCTCCTGTTCCTTATAGCTTTGTATTAACCCTGTCTTTCCCCTTTTCCCTGTCCTAGCTCGTCACTCTTTGGCAAATACAGTCTAAGACCAGTCATTTCAGCTGATCCTTCAGCTGCAGACTGTTCAACAGGGTTCGTAGGTAAGCAGTGAAAAAACTTGCCCAAAATTAATTACTAATCAAATGCAGAAATAAACAGCTAGAGTGGAGTTCATTCAGCACACTTGAAGCAAAGTTCCACAAGTAGGAGTAGAATAAAGCTGTGTAAAAAAGGAATAAATCTGGAGGACTGATATGAAGAGAGGTAAAAATCTATAATCAGAGAAGGAATTCAAAGCACTACTTTAGTGACTACAACACTAAACAATTAATTCCATTTCAAAGGATGGAACATGAAGCAAGATATCACTGGTGGAGACTGCAATCTTTATACAATTCAAGATCAGTGTTCTATTCAAAGATGATTAAGTGTATAAACATAGATATACACCTCCTAAACAAAGAAAATTGACTATATACTAGAAGAATCTATTACTTTATATTAAAGGACTAAACCCAGGCAAAATGTCTGGTCACTCATGGGCACCCAGCCAGCTTCTCCTGTGAATATACACTAATTTTAAATGAAGTACTTTGAGAAGCATTAAACACCATATTTTTAAAAGGTGTTACGTCCTCAAAGAGGAAAGGTTAAATCTTTAGCTAGCTGAAATTTGTGCCACATCATTGCAATCTGTGGTGCTGTGCTGATCTGTAATATCTGAAAATTTGGCATAAATTATTGTCCTTAGTTCATTAGGGGGTTTTTGTTTTGGTTTTTTTATAAATTCAATATACATATTAAAAACAAATGAACAAAAAAATCTACAACAACAACAAAATCAGCTGTCAGCATCCTGATACTGCTGCTGACAACAGTGATTTATTTTGTTCACTAAGATTGATTACTGTCCCTGATGTATAAGTATCCAAGGGCAGAGACCATCTCTTTTTGCATACTGGAAAGTCATTCACTGCAACAAAGCCCCAGTCTGCTCTCATCATCCTGATATCCCTTACAGGTTTGCAGGCAGAGAAGCAACCAGAAAAGTCAGTGAGAAGAAGCTGTTAGGTTTTCTAGGTAACAAGCATAAAAATCAGTCTTCATTCCTTTAGCACTCAGGTTATTTAAACAGCATAATAGCGGTTCATTTGTTTGTTCTGTGTGGGCTGGGTTGTTTGGGATTTTTTTTTTCTAAGGGGCACAATGAACTCTCCAACATTTAAAGTCTTAAAACTAGTTTGGATATATTTCTTGAGAAAAGCAATCATTCAAACATAGTTTATATTTTTTTTCTTCGTATAAACCGTATAACCTATGTTGAACATGCCAGACAGATCTCTCTCTGGCCCTCAAATGCACATATTTGTAAGTTCAGCAAGATGCCCTGAAAAGCATTGTCAGTATCCCTCTGGCTACTTGATGTGCAGCCCTAAAGAACAGCCCTAAATCTGCCTAATGAAAGGCAAAGATCTCTGCCTAGCACCCTTAAGATGAAAGGCTGCTGGTTCTGAAGGTGTTAAAGTGCTATTCACACGTTCCTTTGCTCTAGTAACATTAAATAGTTAATAGTGGTTCACCGTTTGTGTCACGGGACATGGGTCTGTTTTTACCATAGCAACCACGTTATAGAAATTTTTTTCTGATATTATTAAACATAGACGAAAAGCAAGTAAAACAGAAACGTTAAAATACTTGGAATTCAAAAGGTTTGGGTTTTTTTTTTCCCCCATTTGGAAAACCTCCTTTTCTTTCATTTGCATCCAGTAAAGTCCTTCAGAGAGAATAATGCTTAAAAAGTCTCTGCATGGTACCAGAAGTTTTTCTTGTTAAAAATAAAATGACATATTCTCATTTACAAGGAAACCTTTTTATACTGTTCATAAGCAGAGGAGGCCTTTGTAAGGCACAAAATGCCTGAAGTCCATTTTAAGGCCCAATTAAATGACTTCAATTTCTTAAAAGTCTTTTAATGTACTTATGTCTCAGGTGAAAACAGTTTATCAATTCTTGTATTCTGGCTCAGGAATAAAGTTCAATAAGATCATTCCTGGTTTTGAAACAAATACAAGAAAATACACATAAGGGAAAATGTGATAGGTGTGATAATCACTAGGATTATCAGCACATGCCATTGGCATGCATAGACACAGACCAGTGACAGCACCCTCCCTTGTGCTTTTTCTACTTGAGATGATGATACTTTCCGAGCATGAGTGCACAATCCCTTTAGGTCCTCCTTCTCCCAGGGCAAAGCCTCAGACCTCCCTAGGGTCTTACTGCACATTGCTCATGGAGCCCAGCTGATTCCAAACTTGCCTCTCCTCACAATACACAACACAGAAACCAACAGAAAGACTTGGAAAGAAGGGGCTCATAGATGCACTGTTTAAAATCAGAAAAGTCTTCATTGATCAGTTTATCCAGGGGGAATCAGTTTGCTGCTCCCATGGCTATATGTATCTTCAGCATTCAGTAGAAGATCCCTCCATAGGATGAGGTGGAGGCACCTTAAGGAAGACCAAAGGTTCTAAGACCCTGAGACCTATGCTTCTTTTCTAAAAGTGTTATAGAAAGTTTATAATTACCTGTCATCTTCCTATTCACCTAACTCCTAAAAAGCCCCAGAAATAAGCATTTCTTTCTGTTCCATTCAATGCTGAGACTCCATTTATGACAATCTCTGACCTGAGAAGATTCCAGAAACAACATTTTTGAATAAATGAAGTCAGTTAATTCAGCCTCTATGACTGCAGTTTCATAGTCCAAACTTAGGCGCCTTTATGACTCTGTAGTCTGACTTATGTAAGCTGTATAATTTCATCATGTTGTTCCTCTACAGAGTTTATAACTTTTTTTAAAATTGCATATATTTTAGAAAGCTTTTCATGTAAAGACTTCAAGAGGTACTGGTTACATCCCAGAGCTGTATAAATTCTTCTAGTGGTTAACTAACCTCTGCCAAAAAAAAAACCCAAATAAACAAACAAACAAACAAAAAGCCAACAACAAAAAAACCAACCAAAATCTGTATTTGCAGTTTTAATGTGATTAATTTTATCTTTTAGGTGTTAAATTTCCAAACATCTCCCTACATTAGATTAAAGTAATCCTCTACTGTCATACACATTTTATCCTCTAAACTTATCTTGACCACTTAATGTCACAAAACATAGTAAAACCAAGGCGGTGGTTTTACTACCTATAGATAGATTACATTTGCTTTCTTACCCACCAGCAAATCACCCAGCTAGTCATTTATTATGATCCACTTTTCTAAATCAGTGTCTTACCAAAACTGTGCTTGGTATTTTTTTTTATGAGCAAAGTAAGATCTTGTTAAAGTTTTTAAGGTTCATTTTTTGCACTCAAACCACAAGCCAATAAGTCAAACTATATAAGGTAAAAAGCATCTTTTTTTTTTTCCATTTTGTTTTTCTGGAATAAAATACTAACAAAAATGGTAGCACAGAGCCCTTTCTAAAATACTGAGATATGCTAAGATTTTAAGCATAACTTTTCCAATTCTTCCCTACTCAAAAGAAAACAGACTGGGGAGAGTGTAATGCAGATTGCTAGCAGAATTCTTCACCAGATACAGTCTGTTCTTAGTTCTTGATGAATTGCAAAACCTGTCAGTCATTAGCATAAACTAAGCCTAGGAGCTTGTGGGCCTGCAGATGAGAATATCAATCAATTTAAAAATAAATATACAAGTGGCCATGTAAACCTGAGAATTACCTCACCAAGAGACTTTTGGCTTCTTTAACTGTCCAATGGCAGCTTGATAGACACAAATCTTAACGTAGGAGACCTGCTCCTGATAAAATCAGATAGGGAAAACACAGGACAATAGAATCTGTTGTTATTAAATCAAGCTCAATATACCTATACCACTGCATGCTTCTCAGGAAAATCAAGTAACAATGGTGTTCCAGGAAGTCTTATGCTGTAGTTACTTAAATGGCTTAAACCAGTCACTGATGACGAAAAAGATGGTCCAGTGGTTCCTGTCCCTGCATTGACATGAGTGTTCCTTCGCCCATGCAGTCAGCCACATCATGCAGCTAATGCAGCTGAAAACATGCTTTGGTGAAATTTTCCTGTGGGAACTGTGGGCTGACCTGCTTGCTCCCTCAGCTGCACAAGTCCGAGGTGTCAGCACAAGGGTTATGAGAGCAGCATAAGCAGGCAATAAAGTCAAATCCCTAGAGAAGGAAGATAATCTCACTGTGAACAGAGGAAAGGGGACCCTGGAGCCTAACACGGATAAACCAAGAAAAACTGTCTTCCAGACAAGAAAGAACATGAGTTGCAAGGGAGAAGTGTCTTGCATGGACCCTTAAATTCCCTCTATTCTTTCAGATTCTTTACAAGGAAGAAATTAAGATTATGGGAAGGTGAGTAAACTGAATGTTTATGGAGCAAGAAAATACTGCCTTAGCCAGTAGTTCAGGAGGTACAGAGAAAGTAAACAAATTAGCTTCATTGCTAATGCTATTTTCCTTGCTCTGAGTCCTTGCTGGGTATGAGCGACTTTCTGTGATGTATACAGGGCCTTTTTCAGTTTCAGAAAGATTGAGTAAGAAGCAGCATTTTTGTACAGATTAGAGACAGGGTGTATTCTGAGAGAAAAAAACTGAATAAATTTGAGCAACTGCAGTAGAAAGCCCTGATAAATTGACTGGGGACTCTTTCACCACTTGCGCTTTCTGTGGCCATCACCCTAAGTAGATGCATTGTTTATTCCTGAATCAATTGCATTTCAGCTCCATTTCATTCTAATCAGATAGTCAATAACCCTTGGATAGTATTTAGTATTTGGCAGCTGGGAAACCACTAGCTGTCTATTTTTGTCTTCTTAATTGCTGTTTGGAAACTTGTGTGTTTGGATTTCCTTAGTACTTCTCTGAAGGCTTTCTTCTTCTTCTTCTTCTTCTTCTTCTTCTTCTTCTTCTTCTTCTTCTAATACAGCATACAATTGCCACATCAATTGCAGTAGGGAGTGTTCACAAAATGGTCTTATTTTTTAATCTTCCTAGAATTTGTGTAAATTGCAAAATTTGTTAGTCTGACATCCTTTAATGTTTATTGCAACAAGAACAGATCAGGACAAAGTACTACAGGGCCCTAGGTCCTGCAAACTGTCTTCCACGATGACACAGAGCCATTTAGGAAGGATGACTGTAAGTTTATTTTGAGTGCTGCTACTAGGCACATGCATTGACAAATGGCAAAAGCTGAAACTAGGGATGTTGAAGGAATCACTCAGCAAAACACACAGTCTATGGAAAAAAACAAAATTATTTATCTCCAGATTTCAGTTCTTATAGTCCACTTTTGGTTTCAATTCACAGAGAGGTCCTCTTAAAGAATTAGGGATGGCTTCTGTTTCCTTTGCTGACATGAGCAGTACTTACTCAAACGAATTACCACAATGATGCTTGAGAGTCAACTCCTCTAATGCTGTCCCAGAATCAGAGAAGTCTGAGAGAGCCGGTATCACTGGCTGATGGAGACTGCATTCATGCAGGGAAATCCCTACAGATCATACAGACAACTCCTTGCTTTTGAGAGAAACGGTAAGGCAAAAACTCCACAGTCAGCTGCCTACATCCAAGATTTGTATGGCCAACAGCCACATATCTGCATAGTGCCACATAAATAAACATTTTGGATCCTTATTAACCTTTCACATGCAACAAAAATGTCCTGATTTGCATTAAATGATGTGCTTGGTCATCTCAGTGCAACCAAGTGGACTTTAGCAGAGTTATACCTCAGTAACACAAGGGAGAAGAGAATAAGCCCATGAGGACTTTATTTTCCACACAAAAGTTGAATCATGTTCAATGGCCTGGAACTGGGCAAATTAAGAGCAGCAAAGACACCAACACGGAGAGGAAGTTTCTGGTGTGGACCAGAGGTGGGGGTCTTTCTTAGTCTCAGCCTGAGACAGAAATTAGGGTTAGGGTTGAGCAGAAGACAGAACCCAGGAAAGCAATAACTGCCCCAGGGGGATGGGCAGCTGCGCACCTCAACTGCCCAAGGTCTGCTCTCTTCATCCCAGCCATCACCTCTGTCCCTTTTACAATCAAGACTAAGACAGTCACTTTCATCTACCTTCCTGGTAGTGTTAGAGTTAGGCATGAAGCACAGCCCCTGAGAGGTGTCCATCCTTCCCATCTGACCACACAGGAAGCCTAAATGCCTAAATTTTGTTGACATGGGGGAGAGGAGACTTGAAACTGCTGAAAACGTTAGAGCAGAAATCAGTCCAAGACCACCATCATTTGGGACACAGCAAGATTTTCTTTTGCCTAGTTAGAGCCTGGAAAGCCAAACAGATGAAAAACTGTCACAGATCCCAGTCCAGCAGGGCAAATGCTCAGATACACAAAGCTAACTGCATCCAGACCCAGAATTCAGGGGTGTTTACTTGCTGGATCTGCATTATTATAACAAGGACAATGGTGTCAACTGTCGCTTCACAGTTAAAGCTGAGCGCAGTTTTGCACTTTAACAAAGGTTCAGCATCTGTGCACTGTACCCTGCCCAAAAGTGCAGTACTTACACTTGGCATTTAAAATCAATAGAGGCAGAGCACAGCTGTCAAATTAATATCTTGCCTCAGCTTGTGTTGGAACATAAAACTCAGCTAATATCCTGTGACTACTCACTTAATAAGTTTCAAAAGGTGCTTGTAAAAAATAATAATGAAGCCATTGATCAGAGTCTACCCCAAAACAGAGCTATATTGGAAGAGAACACCGAGGAGGGAAACAAGACCAAGGACTCTGCAAACAGCCATGGACTCCTCTCCCTGCCCTCCACACCGTAACCATCCCCGCAGGGTGTAACTTCCCGACACCTTGGTCATCCCCACTGGATGCTGTTCCCCTTATCAGCCAGGCATGGTAGGCTGGGGTGTACAGACTCCCTGTGCAGAGATGACACAAGAGTTGCATATGAGTCATTTCATATATTTGTATCACTTATTACTTAGCAGCATCTGAGAGTCCCTTACCCCACCACTTCCATCTCCATTTGGCATCATATCCTCAGAGCCCAATGGAAGAACAGCATTAATACTACCTCATAACACCTTCCTTAAAATGCTACTGGTCCTGTGTTGAAGTTATTGTAATGACATGTTCATTTTGCAGTTTTACAAACATCAGCTATAATGTCTGTCAACTTACTTCTGATCACAAAATATCTGTCTTTGTTCAAGGTAGCCAGTAAAACTTGGCATCTGATGTTGGAAGAAGAGTGCACATGAAAAAGAACCAGACAGATAGAGATGTTTTGCTATCCTAACCCTTTTGCAGTGGAACCAATATCTTATCCACGTGCTGAAAGCCTGATTTTTATTTCAGGAATTTGTCCATTCAAGCACTTTTTTTTTTTTTTTCTTCCTCTGTGCATTATACAGCCATAATGTGTACATTGATGGAGATATTTACATGGTCTTTGATTTATCCAGCCTAAACAACATGAAATAATCTATATTAGAAAAGCAGATGTGTACTGGTACCTATTCCCCAGATGCACTTACTTTCATCCATTTTAATTTTAAATTAAGCTATATTTTCTTGGAAAGTAAAATTCTGGAGCTGGTTCAAAAAACTACTTTGGATAAAATAAAAAAGCATCATCACATTAAGTGTTGTATTTTAATCTTCATGCTGTCTAAAGCCCGCCTGCCCACAGAGGCTATATAGGAGACTGAGCTGTTGTTTTACTTTCTGGTAGATTTCACTAAATGGAGAACCTCCTCCAGGGCACATATTTAGAAATCGACTAAACACTTCCAATTTGTTTCAGCTAGGTGAATAATAGTCTAAGCATGAACTTACAGCTTGCAAAGAAGAATGGAGCTGTATGCAAAATGTCACATAGAAGGAAAAAGATTTTCTCCTTTTTCGATAGGAGAGGATGAGTTCCAGAATCGTCTGTGGTGTGTCAGTTGACCAATGGAGTGGAGAAAAGAGACAGAATTTTCTAACAGTTCAGATGAAGTGAATGATTGTTGAAGGCTATTAACATCTACAATCCATTCACATGAAGCAACCAGGTGGCTTGTTTGGCCTTTCCTTGGAGAAGAGCTGTTTATTCCACTGCAAAGCATCTTGGCATGGGGCCAAGATTTGTCTGAGGCATGGAAACAGATTGGCAGAAGCTGCTCATCCCATTATCCCTTGAGCTGTCCTTGCTTTGTCAGCATTACTGGTGTCTGATCTCCAGGGCTATGTTGCTGTGGGCCTCTGAAATCACATGTCCCCATCCACTACCATTTTTCTCTATATGGTGTTTTTAAAGAGGAAATCAGAATCCTCTGTACCTATTATATCCAGGTTTAAACCACAGATGGACAAGCATCTCAGTGATATAACTGGACTTCGATAAAGTATCCCAAAGCCGTGGTGTTGATTCATGTCTCTTGAGATGGGAGACTGTCCAGGTATGTTAAAGCAACTTGTTCTTTCAAGAAACTACGATATTCTTGAGCTTTCATGTGTCAAAAATACCTAACCTTACATTTTCTTCTTGACATTTCCAACTAGATGAAATTTTGAAGAAACTTGCTTCAAAACCAAGGAAACTTAAATTGAGTTTTAGGACATTAGAAGCAATTCAGATTTGCCTAGAAAAGGGGACAAATTGCTGTTTATTGTGTTTCAAGCTGTCTACATCCCCCTGTGGCAATTAGTCTTAAAAGACAGGAACGTTTCAAGTTAGCAGGAGACTTTGATGCATATGCAAAAGGCCAGACCGTCATTTGGCTACAGACATGAGGAAATTTCTGCCTCATGCTTCCCTGCAGGGCACAAGTACAAGCACCATGCATCTGTCTGGGGTCTCATCCAGCACCAGAGCTCTACCCTTCTTACTGGCCAACAGAGGTGAACATCCAGAAGATGGTAAATTAATCCAGTTCCTAGCAAGGCCACAACCAGGCAAAGCAATAAGGTATCCTTTCACGTCTGTTCCCCTTTGCCTTTTACTCTGCCAAACCACTTTCACTTGTGCAGAGTGGGCTTAAAACACTGACAATCAACTTTGCTACATGCCCTGTATAATTAGTGGCTTCCACCATCAACAGCCCAACATGACTATGATTTCAGTGCAATCCAAATGTACCACACTGTACAAATCAGACTGCCCTAGCATCACATGGACTAAGAGTCCAGCATTCAGCACTAGTCCTAGAGCTTCATATGAGCATCTCTCCCTACACCACACACCTGTTCCCACAGAGGAATGAGAGAGGGTTTAAGGGCCAAATTATGGTCCCAGCAAGTTGTGCTGAATTAACCCAAGAGAGTATAACTTCTTTACAGTGCACAGGATGCACAATAGCTGCATGTTTTGGGGTATCTGGTGACTGAGAAACTGAATATGGCACCATTCAGATGTACTGCATCTATCTGATTCAGGTTACCTCTGGTTTCTCTTTCTAGCCACAGGTTTATGGAAAAGACCATTTGTCTATTTCCATAACTTCTGTCAGGTAACACAAGGCAAGGCAAGCAACAGCCAAGGGCTATAAGTTTAATCATCTTACAAGATGGTAAAAAATAACTGAGAAGTTGTTACAGCATGCATTGTTCTGGCATAATACATCACAGACAGCAGGTGTCTGAAATATGTGGCACAGTGTCTAAAATGCATGATAATATTATAAAATATAAAATGATGTTACAAAATGGTACAGTTTAGATGACAGATAAAGCATATTATTTGACATACCATATATTTTCATCTTTCCTCTGTAGGAAAACTGTATTTTGAATTTGTTACTTGTAAGAAGTCATTGGAATATTCTGCTGTAGAGTCATGTGGTCTAAGGACAGCAAGGAGAGGGGAATGGATGGAGCGGGGGGGGGGGGGGGGGGGGGGGACAAAAAGGGTGGAGAAAGAAATGAGCGCAGGATTTTGAGTTCACAAGTGAGAAATTTTTCTTGTAGCGAACTGAGTTACTTCGTGTTTTTTCACTCTGATTAATGAGAGACTTATCTGGCCCATGAATCTTTCTAACTGTTTATCAGATCCTTTGCACATTGTTGGTACAATATAGGCGTGTGGCTATTAAGTGTACAGGTAAGTATAGACTGCTTGAGGCTCATTTTCACAGGCACACAAAACTCATAGAACACTAGGCTTTGGGGTATGAAGGACTAGAAGCACAGTGAGCTGGCTGGAATATGAAGCTCAGTTCATTCTTGATCTCTCAGCTGATGGTATCTGACTAATAAACTAGACAAATAAATCATTGGTGTTTTATTATTTAGAATCTAAGCTTGAAAGTACTTGGGAAGCCACATCAGGAATATATGTTGGAGAATGTGAAAAGGACCGGAAATCCAAAATCTTGTGTTTGCCAGAAGAGCCACATTGTGCATTGTCCAACAAAGCATCCTTCTCATGCTTCAAAGGTCCTTTAAGAGAACGAATCTTCAGTGATATTGCACTAAGAGGGATCTTTTTACTGGAAATCTAAGTCTTTGAAGAGGATTTTGCATATAGTTAAAGGATTAGAAACACAAACAGTAAGAGATTGCAGTGTATCATTCTTCTTAAACATTTTTAGTTTCTGCCTCCACTTCTAGCCTACACCAAAATGACAAGCCTCTGAAAAGAGTGGCAGGGTCCTGTGACACATTTAAGTCACCTAAAGTCTCAGAGGGGCATCGGACATGACAGCATAGTACCTCTGGGAAGTCAGAGCCATCACTTCAAGCAGTTTTCTGTTCTCTCATATCTTGATTGCAAAAATAAAATGAATGCAATAACATTTCTAAAAGTTTTTCCAAGAGAAATGCATGATGCCCATCTGCGAAGTCATATAGGGTCATAGTAAGTCCCTAAGACCCAACCCATCTTGAAGGGCAGCATACAGTTCCCTTATCCCAGAAACAGTGTCAGGCTAAAAAAATGGCTCAAGGGAACTACTTACTTTCTCTGTTTACTGTTGCTTAAATTGGTGCCTCCTCATTATATTGGCTTACCTCTTCTGATAGACATAATTAGGAGTCATGCAGTCTTCATCAAGCACCTACTCTGGGCAGAACACAGATGTTTACCTCTCCTAAACACCAGCATGCCCATAGGAACAACAACAACAAAGCTATTATGAACTTCCTTTGGAGATAAGAGCACAATATTCATGGTAACACCCAAGATTCTGCAAGGGTGCACCACTACTCAAAAAAAGCATAGGTGATGAATACCAGGTAGAAACAGAACCTACTCAGCTGGGACCCATCACAGCTAATGTGCAGTACACCCCTCTCCTGTGCTTTCCCAGCTGGGCTGGGCTGGGCTGGGCTGGGCTGCCCTGCCCTGCCCTGCCCTGCCCAGGGAAGACATGCAGAGGCTGTAACACAAGCAACCCTTTGCATTTTTTTCCAATGCTTTCATAGCTACCAGTAATGACCTGGAAATACCAGCAATGAGTAGTTAAACCACAGGTTTCCCAAAGAAGAACTGAATGCCTTTCTCTACGCGTCTTTCACTATAGCCATTCAGCACAGCCATTGTTAGTATGGGGCACGACAAACGTGTTTGCTACACAGAGCAGAAGGAAAACACAGAAATATCCATAAAGCATACACAGCAGGCAGTTGGCTGGCAGGAGGGATATGAAGATGGGTATTTGCAGACAATGAGAAAGTTATTGTGACAGCTGCAGATTGCAAGCCTTCTGTGGTAAACTCAGAGCCCAGCCGAGAGCTTAGGAAAAGGAGAGGGAAGGAAAGCCTTAGGAGAACTCTGCCAGCCCCAAAATAATCCTCTGTTGACAGCTGCTGAAGAATGTTTACAGTGCAGCTATATTGGTTTGACAACACAAGGACTTCATGGACATTAGCATGCAGATACAGATAATTTCTACTTGTGCCCTGTGTCATTCTAACACTAGCAAAACTGTAACTTTTCCTTCCCCTGTCTCGTCTCTGTTTCCTAATGGCAGATCTGAACTTCCCCAGAACAGGGACTTACCCATACCATGCGCAAGCAGGGCACTGAGCAGAGAATTTCTAGCGGAGACATCTCCAGTTGGGTCACAGCTGGCCCCAGCAGACACAAGGGCCTTCTACTTAGTCGTGCAGTGCTCTCTTAGCTCAGAAAGATATAAGTCATTTTTGGTGCCATTAAGTTCAGACTTCCATTTCTGTTGACAACTTACAGTACCCATGAGTTATGTTGGATTAGCCTATCATAGTGAAAGCTGGCAGTGGCTACCAACACAGAAAGTATTGCACAACTCAGGGGATATGGGGCACAGAGACTGGGGGGGATTGTTACCTTTTTCTTTATTTCAACTGTTGATTTTACAAATGTAGGACTTCCAGCTGCAAACCCTTCAACAGCTTTTCCAGCAAAAGATCCCAAGGCCGTACACAGATCACAGTCTAAATATCACAGAGGAGTCCTCTGCCCCTCCAACAGCTCTGCTAGATATACTGGATTAGCAGTTGCAATGGTTTGGCTTTAAGTAAAATCGTAATTGGAGCAGGTGCACTGGGTTTTAACACTTCTCTGAAAACAGTCACACTTCACCACAGCAATTTCAAGTCCTTGTAAGTGCATGGAAAACTCACCAGTGACAATATTTTTTCCACCTGATGGCTTTATTTAGGTACCACCACAATTGCACTCATATTAATGTCTTCAGCTTAGTGCAGGCAACCCATGGATCGCTACAAATGCTCAGCTTGGAAGCAGACAGTCACATACAGACCACCGCAATCTGGAAATGAAACAGAAGTGTGTTATCCCCAAGACTGCCAATCAGCAGCCATACATTAAATCATCTGCATCTCCAAAGTGCCTACAGGAGAGTGCTTAGTTAGTCAGCAGCATATTCCTTATAATAATTGATGCCTACAATATCAGCTTAGTCTTAGGAGCTAACAGGCTGCAAAAACTCATCCAGATGACAAAGATGTCCAGTCACCAGAGGCAGACGATTACCCCTGTCCATTTCTTGTTTTGGTATGTACCATTTATGGTCCTCACTGCTCAAGCACGGAGCCTCTAAAGTGATCTTGGGCTCCAAAATGAAATGCTAACAAGCACACGGATGTGGTACAGCAGGAAGCCGGCACTTGCTGCAGACTGTCAGGCTGGCTCTAATGAGCAGGGAAGCTCATGTGGACCAGCATCTTCTCTGCCCTGACATGTTCGTGCTCAGTGCCTCAGGTAGCCTGTGGCTCCAGAAGGGAGGAAGGAAACACCACAACATCCTGGAAACCTTCAGAGCAGCAGCAGTTGTTTATTTGGAACATCCTGCCTCATTGTGCTCATTAAGAGGCAGGTGAAATATAGTGCAGATGACAAAACTCAAACCCAGCCCTTGTGCCTAAACCTTTGTTTTTGGAGACTCCTGCCCTATGGTCTTGACTCCATGAGACCCTAGGCACAGTGTTTGCATGTCTCTGAGATGTCTTGATATAGTGGTGATAAACTGAGTTAAATCCAGTTGACAGCTGGTC
>NW_010333426.1:0-5156 GCF_000700745.2 Antrostomus carolinensis | reverse complement strand
GAGCTGGTCTCAAGCCACTCATCGCCCAGTCAGTACTTATGTTTGAGATTGCCCTGACCAGGTGCAGGACCTTGCATTTGGCTTTGTTGAACTTCACGAGTTTAGCACAGGCCCACAATTGCACTGTCTGTCACTCATTTGTATGTTTTATTATTACTATTATTATCATTATTACTGTCATTATTATTTTAAGTTTTATTTAATGTCAGTTATTGAATTGTACTTATCTCAACCTATGAGTCTCCTTACACTTACCCTCCAATTTTCTCGCCTGTTCCCTGGTAGGGTTGGAGAGTGAGTGAGTGGCTGTTCAGTGGCTGCTGGCCAAGTTATACCACCACACTAGAGTAGTTACTAAATTTATTATATAGCTAAATTGATTCAGGAGCTATGTACAGACCTTGAGGACTCTTGTTACTATTTGCATATTATATATGTGTACTATCTATATGCAATGTCATTACAATCAGTGGAAGTTCGGGATACGTGTATTCTAACAGGTCACTCTCCACACTGATGTTTAGATTCTGGGATTGAGAAGGAACGTCTATATAGATCTGCAATTGCTCTCCTAACAGTTAAGAAAGTTTCTATTTTACCTCACAATGCACTTCAGTATAACAAGAGTGTACAGAGCATGAACCCCAAATTCTGCACCTTCTGAATGACTGAAGAGAAAACATAGCATGGAGCTGGTATAAGAAAAAAGCATAACCAAGGCAGAGGAATCTATTGCAGCACTAAACAAAGTTAGTCATATTAAGTAAGATAATCAAATTCAGATAGCACCCTTCAGGCAGCTGTGGACAAAGACTGGTAACCTAGGAACCAAAAATGCAAATTGAAAGCTGGCAATCAGTTCTTATTTCTTATAATTCAGATGTCATTTTGCAAACTCACTTTCTCATGCATTCCTATTTAAATATAATATTCTTACTGTGTATATAGGCTTCAATGTACAGCCTAGTACGTTTGGAACATGCAGCACTGTGAAATATAAGTCTTTGAAATGGCATGACATTTCAGGGTGAACTGCTGAGTCATCATTTTCGTAGTAAGTCATATTTCATAGCCAATATTACCTTGTGCAACTGAGCGACATTGTTTTCTAAGGCCACTGTATGCTACGCTATCTGAGGAAAACCTTTAGAAAAATCATTAGAAAACCTTCACCCCAACGACTAATCATTCAAAGTCCTAAATAATGAAATCTTCAGTTACTCCCATTTAATGGGATGCAAAAGTTATTAGGATTGAATACGAATTCTCAGTGAGATACAGATAAGCACAGAATACTGTATGCAACTTCAAAATCAGAATAAAAACCTAAAAGAGCTTTCAATAGCTTAAAAACCTCTGTCAGTAGATAAAAGTCTTTCATTTTCTCTTGCTCACCCAGCAGTGTTGTGCTTGTGTGAGATTTTCTATTTGGAAATATCGCAAATAAATAATGTTGGGAGCAGGAAGAAGAAGAAGGAGAGCAGCTGACATTCCCATCAATGTGATGGCTGTCTGGCAGCGGTGATTAGAAGGCAGAAGCAGTGTTGGTAGGCAAAGATAAGCAGCACACAATAAGCAAATCCTGCTTATACCTGTCAATGACTAGTTTACCCAAGTCCAAAGCTCTCTTTGTAGGCTAGATGTGACTTCACCTCTCTCAGTGACAACCCTCCCTTGTGTACTGCAGTGGTGACCTTTTCCTACAGGGCTCAGCAGCACTAATCCACCCTGTCAGCCATCCCAAGAACCCCTTCTGTCTTTAACCTTCGTATAAAAACCTTAGGTTTCCTAGTAAGCAGACTTAGTAGCTGCTGCCAGAATAAAATCATTAAGGCCAAATGAGTTCATCGACATTGTTGTCACTACAATGAATAACCTAACCTCAGCTGCTGTAAAAAGTATTGATTAAAAAGAAAGATTTTAAAGAAGTGACTGCAGTTATTTTCAAGAAAGTGCTGGCAGAAAAATGGAACCTGAAAATAGCATTCTGAAAAATTACTCTATTTTGATTTAAGTTGAATTATTTTAGCTAACTTGGTTCTCTACTGTTTTCTAATCAGTTTACTGTGAATTGCTCTAATTTAATTCAATATTCAGATATTTGATGGATGAAAATATCCTTAAACATTTTTCTGTTACTAGAGTAAATATTTTATCATTATTCTACGAATATTTCTATTAACTTAATGATATATTACCAGCGCAATGAACGTTAAAAATATCATTAGTGACAACAATCACCTTGACATATGAAAATTCTCCCGTTTACTCTTCTTTTATATGCCAAAAAGAATTCTTAAATTATTAAATCTCATTTCAGTTTACTATTTTGTCTAGCAAAATGTTTTTTACAACATGCTCTGGGGTTAGTGTTCAATAGGTAGACCACCTACAGTGTGCACACAGCTGTGTAACATCATAAAGTGAATCAGGAGATTCCTCTCCTTGATTAGATAAGGAGCTCTTTTTGAGTTCTCACATAGCAAGTCTGTGAGGCCTCTCTGTTATTTTATGGCAGAAATTAACTATCAGTGAGAGGGAGTATGGAAAGCTATTAAATAGCTTTTTCCAGAAATCTATAGCAAATGCAAGGGAGCAGAACTACTGAAAAGCAGCAATATGCCTGGAATGTTCTTTTTCATCATGTCTTGGCAGTTTGTCAAATATAAGATGTTCCTCTCCATGAGTGAGGATTATGTAAATAATATACACTTGAATATATTGAATAAAGTGACAAGATTACTAGTAATGACTTCTTGATTCCCTGTGCATCATATTCCCATGGTGTGGTTCTGCATTTAACTTCTCAAATTGACTGATACTGCCTTTCTGCCTTCAAGAATTTGCTGAACATCATTTTAAAGTGTGCATGCTGCTTTTCCTTTTAAAATGCCAGGATGATTTTTTTGCCCAGATACATCAGATTAAACAGATATCAGGGAACATCTTTCCCTGTCATTTTTACTAAGTGCTAATTGCTTGATAGTTAACTGCTGCCTTACAGAAAATCAGTAGAATGCTTTATCAAAACAGACACAAACATTACTATCTGATAAAATCATATTTTCTAATTCAATTTTAGTAACATTATGAAATCTAACATTTTTCTTATTCTACTGTGATCTTTTTATTATTTTTTAAATTGAATTCAGTCTATATTTTTGTTTCCTTTCACTCCCGGCTCTAATATTATTTTGCTTTGCTTTTTTGCCTTGTGTGTTCTGACTGCTTTCCTGATAGCTCTCTTACATACATTTCTTTAAATTTCCTGCCTTCTACCATTTACTGTTGTTTTTTATTTTAGCATTTTATGTTACTGCATTTGAGAAAATCTATATAAAAACTCAGCCCAGTGAGAAGAGGAATTTAACAAGATGTTGTGGGCAGACCATAAAATTGTTACTAAGCGAAATAGAATATTCACGGTGAGGACAGCCAAATATTGCTATTTAGCAACAGTGCAGAATTAGACTAGATGGAACAACAAAGGGGCTTTCCAATCCAAATCTCTAATTTCACAGCCCCACCTTCTCAGTACAAAATACCCTCAATTAACTTTTTCATGAACGGTTTCACTCCATCTATTTTAAGCAGGTTATTTCAAGGAAGAGTTCTGATAAAAAAAAAAATAACACTTAGTGCTCTGAAATAAGAGCATGACTGAATCATTAAGGAATAGTGTACTTATACAGGTTTGACTGAATTCAAACTGAATTCAAACAATGGCTGTAAAGTTAAATTTTGCAGAGGTTGCTTTGGATGATTACTACTAATAGTTATCATAAGATGTATTATGGTATCTTCTAGAAATACTACTCAAATATTTTGGTCAAGTATGCTGCCTGCACACTGGAGCAACATGTAAACAGGAGTCCTTGCCCCAGAAAGTTTATGATTTCCATAGTATTTAGGACACAACAGGATGAGAAAACAGCCAGGGTGAGCATAGAAGAGTCAGTAGTGACCAAACACAGAACTGAGCAAAGAAGGAAATAGAAAAACTAGAAGTTTTTTCCCTAATCAATAACATGAAAAGTAAATGTTTAAAAGCTTAATAGGAAGTATACATTTTCCCAGTGCAGAAATAAAGCACAGGAAATAAATGGATGCTTCTGAGGCAAAAAAGGGAGTAAGGCTTTTGAAAACTTATCTGAGGGATTAAAAAGGTGGATAGCTAGTCTACAAACCAGTGGACTCAGCAATCCAATGTTTATGACAAATATAACTCTTTTTCCTCTATTTCCCTAATTGTGAAATAAGGAAAACACTCAGCACTGGAATGCTTGGTGTATCGATGAATGTTTGTACATGAAGACAACAATACAAAATATTAAATAGTGGATACTTCCTAAGAATGGAGTTGACTGTATAATAACAGAATGTTTCCTTCCTTTGTCAGTGTAACAAAAGGAAAATATCAGCATATGGATTGTCCATTTCTACTTCTGATATATGCAGTAAGATATAATGTCAATTAGGTCTAATACACAGCACCATGCTGTCAAGCAAAAATTAGCAGCTCTGAGCGACAGTGTTAGGGTAAATTATTAATTATCTAGTTCATCAGACTGTAAGAACCAAAACAGCTTCTTGAGCCTAATTAATCTTTGCAAAAGGCTTTGATGAACAATTTTACTCTATCTATAATCACGTGGAGAATATTTTCACTGCCTTTTTGTCCCCTTGGCTCATAGCATCTTTATTTATCTGTTAGCTTCCTAAGATGACTCTTACGCTCTATCTTTCATGAGCTAAAAACTTTGCACAGTGTGTCATTGCTGACAATTTAAGGTCACATCCTCTTAGCTTTTAACTCCCATCAGTTTGCTAGATACTCAAAAGTCAATCAGCTTTAGGAACAGAGCTTACACAGATGGTGACAGGATGAAGAGGCAGCACAGCTTGTGAACACCACTGCTTCCTCTGCTAACAACACGCTCATACATTCTGAAAAGACACTGACATATAGATCCGCATGTGCTCACACCACATAGATAAACACCTGCAGGTAGGATACATGCAAGCATATATCAGTGAGTTGACCTTTGACTTTGTTTGGAAAGATATATTCTGCCCACCCTGGTACCTCTCAACAGTCCCACTGTAGTATACTAATATATATATATTAGTATACTTTATATTTATATATATATATT
>NW_010333425.1:0-6236 GCF_000700745.2 Antrostomus carolinensis | reverse complement strand
AACAAAACCTTATGACCAGCCATGTCAGTTTCATGCGAGAAAGGAAGAAACATTTTTAAATTAAGTATATGGATTTGAGGCAAAATGCTAGATATATTTGGAAGCTTGAAGAAATATGAGTCTGAATTTTGATAATTTTATTTTCTATCCGTATTTTATTTTATTTTAAGAATAATTTTAGGAATTTGACTGCCATTCAATGCGCAGAAATAAACTGCATGTTATTTGTCTTCCATTAACATTTCTTTTTATCCTTCAGCTAGCTACTTTGTCTTCCTTTTCTATAATAATAACAGAATGGTAGAATTATAAGAAATAATGATCTGAAAATGCAGGAAATTGATGGCAATTTTGTGAAAAGCAGCTGGAATTCTAGTTCTGTAATGCTGGTGCTAATTTGCTCGATTTTGCATTTAACCTGTCGGTCTTCAGAAGCATTTGCTCTTCTTTAGAGAAAAATAAAAGAGCTCAAGACATTATTACTAAGTTGACAGCATGAGAGAATTTTGAAAAAGTTTGCTGATTAAAGTGCATCTGAAGAAATTATGCACTCAGCCAGCTAATAAAGATGCTGCTGTTGTGAATGGAAGTTGCTGAAGCTGGCTAGCCCTGGTGCAGCGTGGAACCCAGAGAGTCAACAATAGAAATAAAAAAGAACTAATAGCTCACCCTGCATTACACCTTTATCACGGACTTTAATACATCTCATGGCAAGATAACTCTGAAAACAGAGAGACAGCCATTGTGAAATATTAAGCCTGGGGACTTGGATAACATCTAGGAGGTCTTAGTGTGGGTCCACAAATATGAAAATTGATGTGGATGTTGGCCCAGCAGTCTTTAAAGGGTTTCAGCCTTGCTGGCCTGGATTGGATTCTATTTTTTTAATCATCTGAGACAAGGATAACTATTTTGGCTAAGTTACTTCATCATTTTCGTGATATGGTTACATACAATATATGATTCCTCAACTATATTCTAAAATCTACAAAGATCTTAGAGGCTTTACTCAACATTTTTAGGGCTGAAAATGATCATTCAATAAGTGGTGATGGAGAAGACACCTCCACTCTTCATCAGTTAACTTTTGGGATTTTCTGGTACAGTCATAAATTGCAGAAAAAAGTAGTTGATCATGAAGACAAATATGGATGTAGTTAGAACACTTGGATTTGGGGTGGCTGTTCTTTTATCGCTTATTTAAGTGGAAATTTCACATTTAAGATCAAACTCAGAAAGATATCATCTTGCACTGGCAGTTATGCCATCAATATCTTAACTTTATTTATTTTACTGAGGTTTTACATTCACATTATCTTGCTATCCTCAGAACACTACATATATCAAGAAAACATTCATCAGATGAAAATATCTGCTTTAAATGTGTGAAAATGAAGATTATGTTTCAACAGTGGTCCTATCATTCAATTCTGAAATACAGAACCACAGAGAAACCTAGGTGGGAAGGAAACTCAGGAGAACATCAGTTCCCACCCCTGTGCCAAGTTAGATCAGTTTTCTCAAGGCCTTGCCCACTCTAGTGTGGAATAGTTTTGAGGATGGACATTTCACAGCCTCTCTGGTAAACTTATTCCAATGTTTCACCACTCCCATGGTGAAAAAGTTTTCCTAATATCTAACTGGAATTTCGCTTGTCGCAGCTTCTGTTTGTTCCCACACATCCTGTTGCTGTGCACCTCTTCAGAAGAGTTTGGCTCCACCTTCTCTACAAGCACCCACTAGGTAGTGGAAGACAGCATTAAGGACTCTCCTTGAACTTCTCCAGGCTGAACAGACACAACTCTTTCAGCTTCTCCTTGTACATTGTGTGCTCCAGTCCCAGCCAGCTTGGTGACCCTCTCTTGGACTTACCCCATTTTGCCAATACCTCTCTTGTACCAGGGGATCCAAAACTGGATGTGGCCTCAGAAGTGCTCCACAGAGGCGAATAATCACTTTCCTTAGCCTGCTGGGTACAGTTTTTCTTATGCAGCCCAATATGCATTTCATCACTGCAAAGGTGCACTGCTGACATATTTGTATCTGGAGTAAAGACTCTATCCAGGCGTGTCTTCAACATTACATTCAAGAGTAGTTCAACTGCATGTGTTTTGTACAGATCTATATTCACCCCACCAGCGTTATAAATCAGCTGTATAGAAAATAACTCTCTTTGCAAGCCCTGTGTCGTCAGCAATGTGACCATATCAGCCTGAGCACATTGCCTTTGAGAACTCGTTTGCATTGTCTTGGTGATATGTAGAGCAGATCTGCATGACTCTTAAGGAAGGGCTATGCATAGACCTCTAACGTAAAGGGATGACACTCTATGATCTGTAAGCAGATCATAAGCAGAAATTGAAATTATTTTTCTTCTCTTTTGTGGAAAAAGTTGCAGCAACTTGAATGCACATAACAGCTACTGGAAATGGTGTTTACATGTATGTGTATACTCTACAAAGATAGGTTAGTAAATAAAAGCAGAGTCTAATAACAAGACAGAAGTGATTAATTGATTGATTCAGCCAATGTCCCTACCTGATTTTGAACATCTGTTAGAGAACAAGGGCTGTTAAACCTGGGGATTACACCAAGATCATGTCAATGAAGAGAGGAACTGGACTGGCCTAAAATCAGCTTGTTTTCCAGTTTCCTGAATGTTGGGGCAGTCCTATCATAGCCAGCAAGCACTTGGGAGCACAGGCAGACTGCTGTAGGTCCTGGTTCATGCGCTGTACTAGCCCAGTGGGATCCTGATCACACCTGAGATATCCAAGTGTGACAGGGATTGAGCCCCTGGACCAGGGCAATCAGCAGCCCTCTCCCCATGGCATTGTGCTGCCCACATCCACAGACACCCTCCCCCTTTTTCCTGCTTTGTGCAGGTGTTATGATGGAAATAAGCACCAAAGAGACTGGAACCCATTCAGTCTTCTGACTGTATGTTGTAAGTCTTGATTGTTATACTTTCTCTTAGGATGATGGTGTGTATGGAAAATTCTGGCAAAACAAAGGTTTTTAAGCATTTATATTTCAGTATCTCTCAGAAAGGTCATAGAAAAACCAACATGGAGTCATTCATGGTTATTCCCATTTGGAAAAATTCCTTTTTTAAGTTAGTGATAAGACACGGGTATAACAGTGACAGTAATTCTCTACCAGGAAAGGAATGGCTGAAGCAACTTCTCTGTTGTTGTGAATGAAGACTTCAAACAAGACCAGATGGAAAATACACCTACGTGCAACAGGCTGTTGAGATCTGACCAGGTACAACAGGATGAAACTGTAGGGGTGTGTTAGACTTGTGGTTAGACTACAGGATCTATGGAACTATTTGCACCTTTAAGTCTGTAAAACAAAATGATCACTCACATGAAAGGAAGAAAGAGTTATGAGTTGTGCTCCATCTCAGGCAAAGGTTTGGGCAGCTGTAAAACATCTGTTTTGAAAGCTTCTTTTAGAACCACAAAAAGGTGTTTTGTTGGTTTTTTTTTCCCTCCATCCAATATTAAAACTGAAACACTGCATGGCAGAGAACGACTGATTTGATTTTCCCTTGTACTGAACCACATCCTGACTCTTCCAGAGAGGATGAGCATGCAGTAGGAATTTTCCTCTTCCAGAAAAAAAGTTAAAATATCTTTCCTGTGTAAAACATCTATGTTTAAATAGTTCATATAACACATAAACATATAAAAAAACCCTCATAAGAACAGGGAAGAAATATAAAAATTGGCAGAATATTACACAGCCCCTGCAGGACACAAAAGCAGAGAATCAGCATTAAACATGGGTTTCACTGCTCCAGTCTGGATCTGGCCTGTGTTTCGATTCCTGTTCCTATTACAAATGACAGAAAGCTCTCTTATAAATAGCAGCCAATTAACTTCTGCTTGAACTTTGGAATTAATTTGTCTGTCCAGGAGTGACTACCAGTTCTGGGGACAATTGGGCTGTACCGGCTCTGCTGGGAAGGAGTTCTCTTTCTTCATGGTGCTCTGTGGGACAGGCTGCCCAGGGAAGTTGTGGAGTCTCCTTCCCTGGAGACATTCAAGACCCACCTGGATGCCTTCCTGTGTGATCTCATTTAGGTTCCTGCTCTGGCAGGGGGATTGGACTGGATGATCTTTTGAGGTCACTTCCAATCCCCAACATTCTGTGATTCTGTGATTCTGTTTCTACCACTTTCTGATTTTCCTGTAGCATTTTACAGCTCATGTCTAATAACTTGTGACTTAGACACCTTAAAGGACCTTAAAATAAGGGATCTTAAGATAAGGTAGGACCTCAAAACAAGGTAGGACCAAGGCAGTGCAGCTCTGCTGCCCTAGGAAGGCAGAGGTGGAGGCGGGCACCATGACATGGGGGCTGTGGAGCTCAGCTCTTGGCTATGGGGAGGAGTCTGCAGGTGTGGATGGGACTGAAGAGTGGGCTTGTTTGTAACTCAGGGTGGTGGGTGCTGCCAAACAAATCTCTCTTGGGCATGAAGAAACAACCCCACCCCTCCACCATGTCATCATAGAATGTCAAAAGATAACAAGTCCTTGATAACCTGACACGCCACATTTGTGTTTACCACAGACTCCTCTTGGCTTCTGTGGAAGTGTCCCTTCTTAAGAAATAGATGTTTCCTCTAACCTTTCCACTGCAGATAGGAGCCATGCTGCTGCTGCATGAAGTCTGTACTGCTGATAGGGGTTCCGCAGCCAAGCCACTATCAGGTCTCCATGTCAATGTCCTGAATGGTACTGCTTAACTGATAGGGTGCAGACATAGAGCCCATGGGTCAGCCTCCTTACGTCAGGGAGAGGTAACGCTGAGGTTAGCACTGGTTGATCGCTGCTTTACTTCCTTCTGGGAGAGAAGAGGTGCTGACAGAGCTGTCAGAGTGGGCTGGCTGGAGGGATAGCAAAATTGGAGATGCATGCCCCTGGTCACCAGACTTATGCTGCAACATCTTAGTTAGCCCTTGGCTGTCCCAAGGGTGTGGGCAAACAAGACATGGAGCAATGGGGCTATCAGCTGTCCTGTGCAAGGCTCTCTGCAAGCTCTGTGTGCAGCTTGAGGACCTGGAGGCCTCCATTGCCTGGTGGCCAAGGTTAACTCCCCTTGGACATTTGGACGAACCCAAGGTTTCCAGTCAGTTCTTCCAAATACAAACTGCATGGTCTCTTACCTCAGAATCAACTCAGTTGTTTGGGTTGGACCCACCAGAGAGCTAGCACAGAGTACAACGGCCTGTATGATGGGCACTGTCTCACTGTGCATCAGGACACAAGTGCTCCTCTTGCCCTTGGTTTGTTTCCACTGGTTGTGGCCCACAAGCCTTCCCAGGGGTGGTGGTGGTCCAAAAGCCTTCCCAGGGCTGGTTGCTGCCCACAAGCCTTCCCAGGGCTGGTTGTGTTCCACAAGCCTTCCCAGGGGTGGTGGTGGCCCACAAGCCTTCCCAGGGCTGGTTGTGGCTCACAAGCCTTCCCAGGGGCAGTTGTGTTCCACAAGCCTTCCCAGGGCTGGTTGTGGCTCACAAGCCTTCCCAGGGCTAGTTGTGTTCCACAAGCCTTCCCAGGGCTGGTTGTGTTCCACAAGCCTTCCCAGGGCTGGTTGTGGCTCACAAGCCTTCCCAGGGCTGCTTGTGGCTAGCTGGACTGCTGGTTTCTCCAGCTGCTCGATTTAAAGGCAGTGTGTGAACTGACAGGCTAGCATTCGCCCTCAGACTCGTTTGCTCTGATTTTGCTGTGTGCAGTGACGCTCCACAGGGTGTAGATCTCTGAAGGACATACATCTGAACAGGGTTTTTTTGCTAGAATTTATCTGGCTCCTTATAGAATACTTCAGCCTACTATTGTATGTGTGCTTCAACCTCAGGCAATTTCTGTGCAGTTCTGCTAACAAATCAAAACAAGGTGGAACCATTTCAAGTCACTGGTTAAGTTACCAGCATCACTTCAAGTCACAAGGTGACTCATTAGCTTCTGTCATGTAATCCTATCCCAGTAAGCCTCCGCATTAGATATTACAATAAAGATAAGCAGAAAAATAAATCAGGCCTCCAAGTCTTCTCCTCTCACCCTGGGGACCTGGGAATGTCCCAAGGCAATCCCACCCTGACAGACAAACACTTGGCAGGGAGAGCACCTACCTGGCTGCTCCCTCCTGCATGTACACAACATCATCTTTTTTAGCCCAATGAAGGTTAAAATCCTCGTTTGCTTTTCTTTTTTGCCAACCCTTCACAT
>NW_010333424.1:0-7626 GCF_000700745.2 Antrostomus carolinensis | reverse complement strand
ACTGTTGGCCTTCCTGGCTACAAGGGCACACATCGTGTCTGACCATCAGCTGTAATGAGTGCCCTCCTCACCGCTTTACCCAGCAGAGCTTCCCTTTTCCGTGTCCACCTGTGTGGTAACAGGAAGCAGTGGTCACTGTGCTCCATACCTGTTCTGGGTCTGTTGAGGTTGTCCTGGTCCTGAGTAAAATCCATGGAACTATTCTGTGGAGCTCTCACATCCTCCTCTCGGATGTGGCATTGCTTTGAGGCAGCCCAGCAGTACCCCATGGCGTTATCCCAGCGCCTTAGTGCGTGTGATACAGGGAGCCCTTCTCCAGCACGCTGGAATTCATGGGTTTTGCTGAAATAGGCTGAAGACGTGCTTGTGTTTGAGGTTGCAATGTTCATACTGCTCTGACTTGGGCCGTGGTGCTCCTGCTTGGCTCACCTGGTTGATGAGAAGTGACATTTGTCTTGGTTTTTGCTCTCTGAAGGCATTGTGTTGGGGAGATGGTGTTACTGGTACATCTCTGGGGCTTTGGAATGACTCAACTTGTTTTTGCACATCAGCTGCTGAAACCCATACGTTGCACGCTCTGATGCTGCTGAGTCTGGGCTGTTGGGGCTTGGGCAGCCATTCCCCTGCCCTGCCCGCATCGCTGGCCACCAGCTGCTGTGGCACATATGCCAAAGGGCCAAAACGAGGAGCTGCCTTGGCTAATACCCCTCTGATGCACCCTGCTTGCCTGAGTAATCCTCTGGGATACCAAACCATGGCTCGATCCTGAAGCCTTTCATTGAGGTGATTTGCTGCTCGACACTACCCCGTTTAGTAACAAGCTTGCTTTTCCATCCCGGAGCTGATGTGATGGTGTGTGACGGGACGTGATCAGGATGTGCTGTTTCACCTGTGCTCGTTCACCAGCCTCATCATTCATCAGCTCCGTTGTCACGTTAGTGTTGTCAGCCAGCTGTCAGGGGTGAGGAGGTGCTGTGTGCAGGGCTGCCACCCTCTCCTGTTGACATATTGTGCTTGGGACAGTTGCCAGCCTTGCTCCGGCAGCACGAATACAACAAAAGTTTGTGTGCTGCAGAACCTGATGATGTGAAGCCTCATAAATTCCCATCTGAAGCACACATTTGCTATTCTTCCCTTAGTATATGGATTTCTGATGCTTTTTCAACTCTTCACTGTTGCATTGCTCGTCAAGTCAGCTGCAGAATCTATTTCAAATGCCCCGTTTTCCTAGAGCATTAATTATGAGTAATTAATGTTTGTCTTTTGAGATGACTTTCAAACATGGCATAAAAGATACGGCGTTATAGAATACAGGCTCTCTGAACGTGTTTTGAAATAGCTTTGTTCTGTGTTTTGACTGGGGCTTTTCAAAGGAGCCCAAGGGAATTGGGTACAGCAGGTGAGAGTCTCGTTTCTTCCAGTGCCTCAGAAAATGACAGTTCTTTGTAGCTTATTGATGTGATGCAAAGAAACCCCGTTAGCAAATTTTGCAGAGACTTAGGACTTTTTTTCCTTTTCCTCTTAGACTGAGAGAGTGCCACTTGAACTCAGCTCCAGACTGGAAGAAATGGTGGAATTCAGTGAAATGGAAGCAGAGCCCAGTGAAGCAGAAGATTTTGAGGCCAGGGGAAGTCGCTTTTCGAAGTCAGCTGATGAAAGGCAGCGTATGCTGGTTCAGCGGAAGGAGGACTTGTTGCAGCAAGCTCGAAAGTACGTTCCTTCCTTAAAACTCCAGCGTGGCCACTTGGTTATGGTCCCTCAGAATGGGTTTCAAATGGATTCTGGCCACTGAGAGCCTGGTTTGATGCAAAAAGTAGTCAGAGGAATGACTACACAGAATCACAGAACGTCAGGGATTCGAAGGGACCTTGAAAGATCATCCAGCCCAATCCCCCTGCCGGAGCAGGAACCTAAATGAGATCACACAGGAAGGCGTCCAGGCGGGTTTTGAATGTCTCCAGAGAAGGAGACTCCACAACCTCCCTGGGCAGGCTCAGGATGCTGCTTAAGACTACCATTGCTGATAAACCCAACTCTGAAATAGCACCGTGTGTTCCAAGGTGTACACAGCTTCCTAAGTGGTGGGTGCACAGCTCTTTGAAATAAGAAGGTGATTTCTCCAGCTTTAGTCTGAGTCTGTAAGAAGTGAGGACACATTATTTGGCGTTGAGTCCTCTAGTCATCTTTAGCTTGTCTCCTGGCATAGGTGTTAGCCCACACTGCTGGTGCTGTTACAGCTGGAATTACTGTCAGGCACCGCTCTTTCCAAATACACAGCGAGTGTCTTAAGCACAAAGCAGCTCAGAGGTGACAGGTGAGCACTTACTAAAGCATGCCAGAGGAGCTCCTGACCAGCAAGTCATCACTGCTGAATAGAGAGGGACCAACTTGAGCTCTTCCTTTTAGCACAACTAATAGTCCATGTTACAGGTAGAGTTTTAACTTTTTTTTCACATGCATTCCAGTCATGTTGGCAAACTTTACTGGCATCCACTTGCTGATTAAAAAGAGAAGGACAAGTCCTTTAGTGGTGTAGAGAAAACTTTTTAGCACTTGTAACAAGTGTTGTCCCTTTGTATTGCAGGGAGACTACAAAAATTATGTAGAGTTATCAGTCCTTTGATCTTTTTTTTTCCCCACAGTGAAATGCCTTCATATAAATAACTGGGGGTATGAAACCTTTAACAGGTTTGTCATATAAATAAGCTTGCTCCTAGAATAATTTTTCCTTTAGGTTTGAAAAATGTAATTTAGGGAGACAAAATATTTCTACCTTCCTGTAACTGAAGAGCAGAGGAATTGCAAACATCTGTATTTTGTCACTAAGTGTAAAAATATTTGGGGATGTTAACTCTGGCAGCTGCTTCTGGGTATTTTTGCCTTACCTGACACTGTGCAGCCCTGGTACCCCTTCTGTCAAAGGCTTATTCATCGTCATCTGGGGGTGATTTCTTGTGGTGGCCACTGCCAGTGTCTTACCAGTGGTGGAAGAACAGGGACAGAGAGATTCAGTGACTCGCTTGCAGTCTGGCTGAATTGCTCTGAGTTAAGAGTAGAGCTTCTGCCAACTCTGCAAAGGCTATTGTGGGTTATATGGGTTTTTGTTTTATTGAGTACATAGCTTATGCCATGTTTTTATCAAGGTACTTTCCTGCTTTCAGCTTCCTTGCACCCTTCCTTTCTTCATGGATATATCGGGGAAGTATTTTCCAGACCCAAAATGAGGTGGGCTCTGCTCACTTCTCTTTTCCTTTTTCCTGTTGCAGGCGTTATTTAAACAAAGCCTCTGATGAAGAGGTGACCACAGAGAAGCCCTCCCCTCAGCCTGAGGGAGCCTCCGCTGATCCCGTCACCCTGCGTCGCAGGACTCTCGCTGCTGCCGCCGAACGGAGACTTCAGATGCAGCAAAACTCTTAGCACTCCTTGCCCCTCCTTCCTCCTCCTCGTGAGCAATGTTGAATAAATCAATTGAATACAAAAAAAAAAAAAACACCCAAACCCACCCCCTGCGCTTTCTATACCAGCAGGAAAGTGTCTTTTCAGAGTTCAGCTAGCTGTGCTGCGAGTGAGCTGGCTGCCTCTCTGCTGTATAAAGCATGTGGTCTAATAACGTTTGGACAGCTGATAAATTAACCTTTTTTTTTTTTTTTGTAATATTTTCTATATGACCTCGATCCCCTCCACCAACAAAAGGCAATTTCTAAACCATGGATGTGATTTCTGCAGCTAGCATGAGGTATGAGGCTGACTGCACAGCAGAGGCTGGGGACAGCATTGTTGTGAATTAGCAGCTGTGGGTGCAGGTCGGAGAGGGCACCGAGATCAGGGAGAGTTATTCCAAGAGAGCAGAAAGCTTAGAAATTTGCAGCAAAACCCACGTTGGATGAGCAGGGGCCTACTCCAGTCCCTGCTTGTGTTGACAGTGAAGGGTGTTAGGTAAGCTGGCTTGAAGGGTGAGGGTGGCATTGCTGGAAAGTCAGTTCTTAGGCTGGCTGGAAGTTCTTTAACTACGTAACGCAGGAAAAAACCTCCTGACATCATGAGTTGTGCAGCGAAGCGCTGATTCACATCGATCCCAGCATCAAATAGTTTGTTTACTGTTTTTGGGCTCTTCTGCACTGGCAAACATCTGGCTCCGTTTGCTCCCCGGGGCTGCGGCATTTCTCTTTGCCTTTGCCTTTTGTGGCCAGAAACAAGTGAGAGACCGAGGGGAGCGAAGTGAAGAGGAGGGGGCAGAAGGCGAGGTGACAGCCCCTGCCACTCAGTGTTACCGTAAGCCGAGGCACTACGCTAGAAAAACCTGCCTGTTCTGGACTCCAGAGCATCCTGGATGGGACTTCATGGAGACAGCTCTGATATCTTGCTTTTTTATTTCGTTTTTAACCCCACAACTTCACCGTGAGTTTATTTGGAAAGACTGGAGGACCTGGGGCAGCTGGACCTTGGGCTGGCTGCTGCCCAACCTGCTCACTTTGGATTTTTCTAAAGAACTTTTGACACGAGATCTGCTTGGAGCCGCCGATGCTAGCTTATGTAGTTCAATTTTACGTGGCAGTGACTTAATTTTTAAACTTCTGAAGAGTGAGTTCTGTCCTTTAGAAGGAGCCCAGTATTATCTAGAGTTGTTGGTAACTTTTTTTTTTTTTTTACTGTTGGTTTTTAGGACATTTGAAGGTGAATTGAATGAGAGGAGTTACATCGATGTTTAGATGAAAAATAATTTATTTCAAGAAAACTCTTTGGGAAGCCTTACCTTGCAATGCTGTTAGTAAACTTTAAAGAATTATTTTGGGGTTTTTTTGAGCTACTTGGTTTTGCTCAGAGTGCAGCTGGTTTGTTTTTATTGTTTAAAAAAAATAAAAACCCACCACACAACAACAAACAAAAATAAAATCTTGATCAGTGTTGGAAATTGTTTGGAAATTCCTGTGGTGTGATTTGTGTTCCTGGCACGTGTTCTGTTTGTGAATGTGGCACCTGCGCTTTGGTCCCCTTCGGTTCCCCGTTTCTCCCGGGATGAAGGGGAGCAGAGCTGCCTCACACTGAGTTTAGGAGTTTTCCCAAACCTCAGGTTGCAGAGCGGGAACTGCTACTGGAATTCAGCCCTGCTGTGAACATGGAAATGGAAGAGAAATGGTGTCTCGAGGGAGGGGAGGAAGAGAGCTATTGTGCGTGTGAAGAGGGGAGAGTTTGGGTCTTTATTCGAGTGCAGACAGGAGAGGAGACACCAGCACAGAAATCCTTCTTGGAGCTCCAGGTTTCCTTGAGTCCCTCCTCACTGTGTTTCTGGGAGATGCTGTACATGATGTGCTTTGTACGTGATACAAAATGAGCCTTTCATCATCTCAGCAGAGGGGATGCCTGCAGCTGGGACAGGTTGTGACCCAGCTTTGGGCTTGTGAGATCTCTACCACCTTGGTACCTCCTGTCCCTGCCACCCACCTTCCCAGGGAGGGAGAGCTGTGCCTGGAGAGGTTTCCTTCCTCCTCTTCCAACACAGAAGGTGAGGAGCTCCTGGTTCCCCGGGGTTAGCTGGGCAACAAACCTCCTCACAGAGCCCACTTCTGCTCCATGAGCTCTTTGGCATCTTCGCGGCTGCAAATTTCACCAGTGCAAGAAGAAATCATGACACCAATAATCCACCAATAAGTGCTTATGTTGGAGTTGGCCTGGAAAGGTACTGGCTAAAGCAGCTCTTCTTGACCACCAACCCTCTCCCCTGTGTGCTGAGGGGCCCTGCTGTGGAATCCAGTCCTTCACCCAGCAGATCAGTGGGGAAGGAGAAGATGCCGTGAGCCCATCCTGCACAAGCCTGTCCTGCCCAGGACCCTGCCATGGCTCAGGCTGCTCTGGGGCTGAGTGAAGGGGCTGCTCGGCTTGGGTGGGTGTAGGGAGGCTCTGGGAACTGAACCAAGGAGGGGTGGGATGTTTCAGACGTTCTCGGGTTCTTCCTTCTGGCCTCACCTCCTCCTCTTGTTGGATTCCCGACTTTTTCCCAGCAGCTCTTCCCTTGGCTCCCTCGGGAGCGGGCTCTGGCCAGCCCCTGGATGGAATCTTATAGCAGCCTTCCAATACCTGAAGGGGCTACAAGAAAGCTGGGGAGGGACTTTTCATAAGGGCAGTTAATGACAAAACAAGGGGAAATGGGTTTAAACTGAAAGAGGGGAGGTTTAGATTTATTAGGAAGAAGTTCTTCACTGTGAGGGTGGTGAGACACTGGAACAGGTTGCCCAAGGAAGTTGTAGATGCCCCCTCCCTGGAAGTGTTGAAGGCCAGGTTGGATGAGGCTTTGAGCAACCTGGTCTAGTGGAAGGTGTCCCTGCTGATGGCAGGGGGGTTGGAACTGGATGAGCTTTAAGGTCCCTTCCAACCCAAACCATTCTGTGATTCATTCTATGATTCTATGATCTTACCTGGGGGACTGTTGCAAAACACCCAACTTCAGCCATGAAAGGCTGGTTTGTGCAGAGGAGAACACGGACCAGTGGTGGCCTCTTCGCTGGTTCTGCTTCCCTGGGAAGGGAGGTCACCCAAGGAGAACCCGGATCGATTTCCCCGGTGCCAAGAGTTCCTTCTGACCCACTGTAAACAGCAGGAACCTTGAAGAAACCACCTTGGTCAGGTGCTGCTGCTGCTGGACCATCTTTTCTAACCAGCCGTCCCTTCTGCAGGCTGGGTGGGTGTGACATCCGATGGGTGCCCTGGTGTAAAGCCACGGTGGGGGGTCCTGGCTGTTTGGGTGACCTCCCCTACGGCTCCTTCACTGGGTTTCTGATGGGCTGTGTGGTCCCGCAGGGTTGGGACGTGTTCCTGTGGCTCGGGAGGGGATGGTGACCACTGTGCCAGCCTGTCCTTGGCCAGGCACGACTGAGGAACCAGCCTGATCCCAAAGGGAACGGGCTCTCCAGCATCCCACCTGTGATCATCATGCCCCATGCCAGCACGTGTGGAGCTGGAGGACCCAGGATGGAGGAGAATGTGAAAAAAAACCCCTCAAATTGCGGAAAAAATCCCCAAATTGCAGGAAAAAAAATAAACAAAACTGAGAAAGCCCCATATTGTTAAAAAAACAATCAACCCAAGTCCTCCAAATTGCTCCTGCAGCAGGGAGAAAAATCTCAACTTCCTTAGAGAACCTTCCCCAGTATCTTAGGGAAAAAACTTGCATGTTTTGGGGTTTCTGATGTTGCTACAAGATGAAAGTCTCACCTTGATGATTATCTTTGAATTTCCAAAAGAAATAAAAATATTTTCTTGCTGATCAGGAGGGCACCAGAGAGCTCCTGGTGATGCTCTGAAGCAACCTGAGCCATCTGGACGGGCTTCCACCCACCATCCTCCCAAGATTTACACCCAATTCTCAGTTCAGCAGCAAACACCCGCCCAAAAAAAGTGATTTTTTAAAAATATTTTTTGTTGTTAGTAATTTTCTTCCTGTTTTAGGGGGGAAGTGGGGGGAAAGGAGCAGGCGGAGGCGCGGGAGGGGAGAGCCCGGGGTACAGACAAACATTCTCTTTATTGAGCTACACATGAATTTTTCCATTAGTCAGAGAAAGAGATTGGCAGTGTGTAATATATCACAGAAACCTCACTGATTGGTAATAGAAAGGCTTAGAAAGACCTGGC
>NW_010333423.1:0-6047 GCF_000700745.2 Antrostomus carolinensis | reverse complement strand
ATTCATCCCATGGTACGTGACCAAGCAGATTAGACTGAAACCATTGAGGTGTAAAATGTTCCATAGTGGCTCTTAATCCAAAGATGATATATCAAGGAAATATTAACAGTTTTGTGTGAGCCAAATTGATAGTAGCCAAAATCAGTTTTACTGTGCATTTTCAGATTACATGAATCAAAAGTGGCATTACAAAAAAACCCCCCAAACAACATGACGTCTTTTGTTGTAGTCATAACTAAACGTGAAAATCAAGATAACTTCCTATTTCTGTTATCAGTCCCCATTGCCATTGAATAGGATGCAATTAATAATGTTAGGATAAGATAACTAAATAAAGGCAAGAATCCTAGAGAAAGAAAAGAATAATTAGATTCACAAGAAGTTGCTGGTATCAAGCTTGCTGTAAAACCAAAACATTTTAGTATGTCTGTTAATGATCTTGGTTTAAACGGTGCTTATCAATGAAACTTGTTGAGCTGGAAAATGTTATAGGTCCCAGTCACCTCTGTTCCAAAAAGGTTATCCGAAATTGGAGTAAGTGAAGAGGAATACTTGGATGGTAAGAGGAAGAAAAATTCTGTCATTTCAGAAGTGTCTAACAGAGTTTGTTATGGCTTAGCCCAGTTTATTTACCCTAGCAAAAAAGAGGACGTGCTCTACAGCACTTTGGGGTAAACTCAGAGAAAGAAGTTCTACTTAAGAGAAGGGGCAATGCTGGCACAAGTACAAACAGGCTTAGAATAACCATGCATTAATTGAAACTAAAAATTAAAAGAAGATTTTTACATACCAGGGAGCAAACTGCCTGCTACAGTAACAAAGACAAGAGATTTTATAGAGCGCTATCGGTTCTAGAAGAGACTGGAATGGTAACAGAGAGATTTCTGTCCCAGTTCTTTGTTTTGGTGCTTCTGAGTCCAGGAGTGCTGATCTGATTTACTTGGACGTTGGACTCTGAAGAGACAATAGGAAATAATTAGTTCAGAGAATTTGTACTGAGCCTTCAGCTTGCAGAAAATCTGTTCAGTGAATGTGGACTAGGCACACATCAGTAGTTCGATTAACATGAGCATATTTCTGCTTTTCCTTTCCAGAATCTTGTTTACAGTGATCAGTTTGGACTTCTTTATTCTTTTAATATAGATCATAGAGTATAACTCAGACCATGATTACAGTGAGCATTTTTCAGTGGCATAGCTGCTTTGTGCCGATATTCCACCAGCTGCTTGTTCCCTACTCCATGCCAATACTTGCATTATGCCAGTACAACTGTTTGTGTGATCATGTGAAGAACTGGATCAGAGCACTAATCCAGCTGAAAAATAACTTTTTATTTTACCCTTGCTATTTTTAATTCAAATCAGGCCCTTGCTCTGGTTGCTATACTAGTGCATGAATGGTTGTGCCAGCACAAAGCAGGAGGTGGCTCAAGAACAGCTAGGAATTACTTGAGCAATTTAAGCAGCACTGTCATATCATCAAGCTGCTCTCAGTGGCTCTGTGGTTTGCAGTCACTGCTAGGCCGATGAAGGGCTAGGTGCTGTTGATGCTGATGGTGCCATTCACCTTCCCCTCCTTTCTTGTACCCTCCTCACTCTTGTACCTCCTGTTGTACTGGCAGGGCCTGACCATGCAATTGAGACAGTGCAGAGAATCAAATCAGCTGAAAACTGATGAAACCACCTGAAAACTAAGCACTTCCTCCCCTCTTGAGGTTTAGTTTTCTGTCTGTTTAGTTGGCCAAACTAGACCTCAGCAGTCCTGTTGAGGTAGCACTCAGAGATCAGGAACACCAGTCAGGGACCACTGAACCAAACACTTCTTACAGAAGCTATGCCAGCTTGTACAGCTGGAATTAATCACTTGGTTATCTTGTTCTCTGGAAACTACCTTTCTGGGGATCCAAACAGACTAAAGGTTTTCCTAATAGGATCTTTTGGCAGTAAATAATCAAATTTCCTTTTAGGGAGTCCCAAAATTACCAGATTTTTTGAAGATCTGTGCCTTCCTGCCCTGCAGATATTTCTGTCTCTCAGCTTTTGAGAGGATCCTTTATTTCCTTTTTCTGTTAGGCAGATCCTACCCATCAGAATGTTACGTCTGAGGCAAGGACAGAGTCTGTACTGTGCCATGCATAAAAGTCCTATAAAGCTGGCTGGTGCACTTCTGTTAAATATTTGGACTCTGTACAAGCATTAGCTTTTCAATAATACAACCACATTTTCCTGGTAATTCCTTTTCTACTGCTCATGAGTTTAGAATAGTAACACCTAGTACTATACTGAAGGGATCTAAAGGGATGCTTAATAAGGCAATATTATAATAGGACTCCCATGGAATTACACATTACATTAACACCAAATGAGTTCATTCTGAATTCATTATGAAGGATTACACTGAATACCAAAGGAATTAATAATCATTAGCCATTTACTATGGAGGGTTGCTGAATAATTGCCTGATACAGCTGTATTAAGAATTTACAAGCTTTCCTGATCAAGTTTCATTCTGAAAGAATCATTAAGTGTAACTTTCTTTTCACTGGAGAGTTCAAACTTTTATTCTGAATCTGTACTGCTTGTTCAATTGCATTCCAGTTCTAAAAGCACTTCAAAGATACTCACTCAGCCTAGTTCATTCACTAATGGAATTACTTTCCTTATCTCCATTTTGTCTTTGAGTGTATCTCAGTTGGCTTTATACAACACATCTGAAAGGTTAATAAACTTTAAAGCATGCTGGGAGACATTCAAGGGCAGGGTGACTCCGACATGACAAAAAGAATGCAAAAGCGTTATATTTATGACTTTGTGGCAAGTAAATTCTGAAAGTAAAGATATCCAAGGCCTTTGATTTGGTTCCTGAGAGTTCTCTCTGTTCTTACTGGCATTTGAAGACTTAGCTGTTTTGCATATCAGAGGTAGCTGACTTGGGAGACAGAGGGAGTTAACTGCTCACTTTAGATGAACTTTTCCTTTGGGTATAAGCTTCCACAAGAGTTTTACTTCTTTGACAACTTATTCCTGCTAACTATCTACAACAGCCACACAGTTGCAACTCATGTCATCCTGATAAATTCACACACAGTGGTGAGCCTTTTTGCATAACTTCTCATTTGTAAATAGTAGTTTGATTCCTGCCCATAGTCCTGACAATATACATCCAAATATGTGATTTACTATGTGTTGATGTTAGATGTTAGATGTTAGATCAGTGACTCAGGTTTCAAAATTAGGTGAGCACAACTGTGAATTCATGTATGTGGGTTGTTCGGCGTCTTTTTTTTTTTTTTCCCCACTCAGTGAGACTAATTCAGTGTAAAAAGCCTGTGCACCTTAGACCTCACCAAAGCAGGTTATGGCATTTCCTTGCATTCTGTCTGCAAACGGTGCTGCTCTGTCTAAGCACCCACACCCTTATTTGTGCTTCTCTGTCACAGCTGAATCCACTCAGTGGGTTTCACAAATGCCAGTGTGCCGCAAATAGCATTTGCACATAAAGTTAGATTCATTAAATTGTGTTGAAGTGTTAGTTCAACTCTAGATGATTCCTACTGAATTTAGGGGAGCCAGCATTTGGCCTCTGATTTGAAATGTTTAATTAAATCTGTATGAACTAGTTCTGTGTCTTGTTGATTGCCAAAATAGCAATGCAAATGTATTTGTGTTTAAGCAAAGGCTAATACCGTATGATGTTTCAGCAATGCCATAAACCAATGCTTAAGAAATCATCTTCATTTAGAACTATGTCCCAAAATAAAACATATGAAGATAATTGCTTGTATAAATAATGATATAATTTTTTATATTATACAAATATCAATTATACATTTAACATGATCCTTACCAAGCATTATAACCAACTCAGAGGGGAATTTATTTTTTTTTACTGTTAGAGAAGGATTGTTGGTTCATCATGTTAGAGAAGATCGGTGATTCATGTTGGAGATTCAGCTGTGGCACGGGGCTAGTCGCAAAGCCTGGCATGCTCTAACTGAAGTCAGGGGTTGACGTGGGGGAGGTGGGGGCTCAGTGTAGGACATGCTGCCCTGCATACAGGCCCCGACAGTTGCCCACCAGATGGCAGACACAGTTTCCTATAGAATAATGATGATATTTTCTTTGACCTATATAAAGAACAGCTGCATCTTTATTGAAAATGACAGATAGTGCCAAGTACACTGAAGATAATGGCCACTTTCTGAAAGCTGTTTTCAGCTTTTACACCTGAAGCTTTTTATCCTTTTGCTTTTCTCTGTTACAATTCTCACCTTGTGCTGGGGAAATATCTTTTATTTTTCCACTGGTTTCAGTTACAGCTATTAATTCATTTGGATTTGAACTGAGTTCTATTAAGAAGTATAACATAACCAAACTTGTTTGCAGCAGCGTGCAAGCTCTACACTGTAGAGGCTGGAATGGATTAAATACATGTAATTTATTTAATTATTAATTAATATATTAAAATACATGTATACATAGACATAGATAATATTGTTTTAATTCCTTTTTTTTACTGAATAATTCTGGAGTTCTCTGCACCATTTAATTCAACGCCCAGCCCACTAAGGATGAAGCACTGCTGTAGAGGTATGCAGAAGCAACATCACATGCTCACAGCTATGAAGAGGCAGGAAAATCAGAAATATTGTAAATGCAAAGTGTAAGGCCATGAAATGGGTACTGGTTTTAGCTGATACTGAAGAGACAGGGACTTGGACAACTAACCTTAGCAATTGTGCAAGTGACTGTAACTTCAGTAAAGCCAGAGGGCTTCTGTTTCTTTGTTCTTGGAATAAATGTCCTGACGGAGTATTTGGAAGACTACTTGATCAAATTATTCGTTCTCCAATACACTAATGAATTTCATTACATTTTATAACAAAAAAGGCAGGAATTAAAAATAAGGATTTATTTCAGAATAAGTGAACAGAAACGGGTGCAAATTCACAAGGCACATTAAAAGCTCCTCTGTAGAGACAGGTACAGACGAGGGCATGTTTGCTCAAAACTTGTTCTAAAATGATTCTGATCCTGAGCAACCAGGCAGAGCAAGCACATTTATTAACACTGAGTAGCTTTACCTTTATTGATTGGATAGATGTTTGTAACCTGCTCTGGGAATCATGTAGCCTACAACTTCTCAGAGGTGAATAAACTCATACTTAGTGTGTGAAGAGTGACCCACCCCATCAAATAGTTATTCGTTGGTAATTTACTATACTACACACTGGCTCTATGCCCACCACATTCCCACTGCAGGCAAGCTCTAAGTATTGTGTAGTTGTGTAGATGTCAGCATTTTTATATCCCATGACAAGAAAGCTATCAATAGAATTGATCTTTAGAGAGAAAGAACATAAAAGCTCAAGTACTGTTCATATAATCTGATTATCTTTTTCCTGTTTCACAGAACTGTGTCACTTTTCTTATCCAGTTTCATCTATCTTCCAAGGTCCATGTGGTGTTACTACGCCAGTGGGATTGTCCTCCAATAAGTTTCATGTAAACAGAAGAGTTTATGAGTTGAGTTCATTTACCTTCTTCAGAGTTGTGCATGTCTCTGGCACACTGTGAGTTTAGTACAAGACAGAGACCTTCAGTGCTCAGCTAACCTGCGGACACGCTTACTGGTCACCCACACTCCAAAAGCACAGCTGGGGCTGGACCTTGGTTATCTTTCAGTATGCACAGAGCCACATGGAGGTGGCAAGAATCTTAACTAGGGACTCGCTCAGCCAGTTGTGCTAAGGAGCTGTGAAGATTCTCATAGCCCATCAGTGGAGCAAGTGTAAAATTCCCTGGGTCATTGTTTGAAAGTAATAGGTTGCTCAAAGCTCTTGTTGTTTGCTTCTAAGGTCTTATTACAAGAATGTTTAAATTAATATACCATCCTGTGGACACTAGGTTAATGCCTGGACTTGCAATTTCTTACTGGCTGCATCATTCATTCACTATGTCATAAGCTCTGGTAGGTCACTTTTTATCAGTGTTGCAGCTTTCTCACATATGAAATAAGCTTCACAGAATCACAGAATGTTGGGGATT
>NW_010333422.1:5604-8465 GCF_000700745.2 Antrostomus carolinensis | reverse complement strand
CCGCTGACAGCCCCCGGGGCCCGCGGCGGTAAAGGGCTCTTTCTTCTGCCCACACCTCGGCTGGAAGTTCTGCGACGGGATCCAGCGCTAAATATATTGTGCTGAGCCTGCCGGGGAGCGCTGGGTGGCTGAGGAGCTGGCACCTTCGAGGAATTTGACGACGGTAAAGCCGCTGTAGGTGCCAGGTGGATGCTGGCCCCGTCGGGGCTCTCTCCTTAACGCTGTTGTTACTGTGTGTTCTTGGTATGAAGGCTTTATGTGTTAGCGTATATGTATGTAGCCATGCTCCATCCTCCTTTCAGGCTCTCCGTGCTTTTCTCTTGAAGGTTATTTTGGACTTTTACATGTGTCCATCTATTTGCCTGTTTTTATTGCGGGTGAAGTTGAGACTAGACTGGAAAGGCTGGGACAGCCTTTTTGCATTGGGACAGCAAAGTGAAACGATATAAATAGATTGCAGAAGCGAGTTACTTATCAGGTAGCTGGTATCGAAGGCAGGATGGTCAGACTGATCTTAGGTGAGCATGAGGAGGAGGAAGAGTGTTGCCTGGTGGCTCTCTGACCTCCAATTTAATAGGGGTCCCTTCTCAGAGAACATAGGTAGGTCTTTGCCATTTTATTTTGTAGAGCTTGCCTTTCATTCTTCTTTAATCACTTTGTAAAGGATTCCAAAGTTTTTCTACATACTCGTTGTGGCTTAAAAGCTGTCCAGTGTCTGCTAAAGCACTTTATTCTCAGATATTTGGGGAAAAAAATAATACACAAGATACATGGGCAGGAAGGAAAGAACACGCAGTTGTTCTAGGAGCCAAGACTTTATGGAATTCCAATAATTAGGTTCTATAGTTAGAAAGTTTACTTCAACTTGTATAAAATTGCTAGCTGAACAGCTACCTTTGTTACAAGTTAGATGCATTTCATTCTATGTGACTTTTTTTGGACTTACAACCTCATCTGGATGGTTTGATACCAGTGGTGTGGCAAAGCAGGAAATACTTGTGGATATTTTATTTGGTCATTTTGACTAGTTAGAGCTCTTAATCTAGTTTCACACTGGCTTAAAAGGTTTTGTCTGTAAAGTAACTAAGATGATTTATCCAGATGAAACATCTTCCTGGCAGAGCTCCTGCTCCAATGTGTTTTCAGGAAAACCTCATTTTGTTCTCTAAAATGTAGAAGTATGCAAGAAGTGAATTACCATTTTTCCATGAGTAACTTTCCATGATTAATCTTTGGTATTCATTTCATGATGGATTTACCTTATTGTTAGGACATCTCTCATAGATAACTTAATTTGCAGACTTCCTAAATTACTTTCTTGGATTGTCCTCTTTGGTTTGAGTACCTCTTCCTCACCTGAACAGCAGAGGCAGTGAACAGCCTGGGCAGGGGGTACCAGCTGCAGAGCGAGGAGCTAGCAGACTATCTCCTGTCTGGCCTTTCTGCCAGTCGGCACTTTCACCCAGCTGCGTGTGTGGGGAAACGAGCACTTGATAAGAGCAGGCTTCGCTCATGGGCGCAGGGTTTGCATTTCCTACATACATTACCCATGTAAGTAAATATGCAGTTACTTTGAAACAACAGCATTCCCTGTGTATCGCTCAGTCATATGGTTGCTTCACCGAAAGAGAGAGCAAAGAGCCAAAATACCATTTCAACTTCCTAGGTATTTTGTGTTTCTGACTTTTCAGCTCTTTAGAAAATCTACTTGGAAACATACTTACCAAAATATATATTCTTTTCTATTTACTTTCCAAGTAAAGAAATTTGTTGGAATCAATCATTGAAAGAAAAATAAGAGGGGGATGCTGTTTGGCTAAACAGCTCCTAAATGTTTTCTTGCCTAAACAGAATAGTAAAATATTAAGATAGCTACTGTAAGTTATTGATTAGGGTCACAAACATTAGTAATCACTTGTTAACTTTCTGTACCACCCTTGGAAAAACATGTATGTGAAAAGCTTCCTGTAAGTTAACAAGTTGTAACATGTTTTTTCTACCCTGTTCCTGAAGTTACACTCCACTGTCTCCACTTTCCTTTTTCCTGTTTAATCTTTGCTTTTAGGTTTCTCTTTTCCTACAGCTGCCCCCTCATACCGGTTTAGAATTAGACCCTCCCATCCCTGCTAGTTGCCCATGTTTTCTTTCCCTTTTTCTCTGAAGGCATTTGCAGCTTTGCTCTTTGGCACTGCTTTTCTTGTTCTAGTTGCTTTCTGATGAGATTTGATTTCAGGTGGTGTTAACTCAGTAGTCCTTTCTCTTTTTTTGTATGTACAGCTGTTAGACCCTCTTTTCCCCAGCCCTTGAAAAAAGAGCCCAAAAGGTCAAACCCAGGAATTTCTAGGTATGGATCAGAGATGAGATCTGTCTCGTGCCAGCTTCCACACTGTTCCCACTTCCTGTGTTGCTGCAGCTCCCAAGGAATCCTGCCGAGCTGCTCCCTCCCATGTAGTCAGTGTGTCATAGCTGACATTCGGGTATGGGCAGAATATCAAAATGCGAATGGCATGGGTATAATGAGGTGATATGTTGCACTTGTGAAAAGCACTGGTAAAGTGAACGTTGTGGAGTACCTGTGATGTGAAAAGAGATAGTAGAGAGAACATCTGACAGAGGGAATCTGCAAATAAAACTTTCTTATCTTTCTGCTATTAATATGTGATAACTCCAGATGTTTTTGACCTACTTACAATACAAAAATCATAATCTATAAAACATGTGTTGGTTTACTCATTGAAGAAAAGTTCAAAGAAAGAACGTCAAGTTCTTTGCAAGCCATATGTAGTGTTTACTGCCTGTTAGCAGCTGACAGAAATCACCAGTGAGACAAGATCAACTCTATATGTAAAGTAACATGGATT
>NW_010333422.1:0-5584 GCF_000700745.2 Antrostomus carolinensis | reverse complement strand
AAAGAGGCTTCAGATTTTCTGTGCTAATGCCAGGAAGGGTTGATGGAGCATGGTGCCACTCTCTGTGATTGCATTACCTGTGATAGGCTGGTACAGAGACCTTGTCTGTAGAGATTTTATTGGTGTTACCAGTTCTCCCACCCTTCTGTGCTCCCACACATGACCACTATTTAAGGACTCAGCTTTACACTGAGATTTACATTGCCTAAGGCTCAAATACTTTTTCATTGTTTCATATGTATCAGCACAATAATGTAAAATTTCCATTACGATACAGTTGTAGAGTGGAAAAATACAGACTGCAAACTGGAATAAGACTTGCTAGTTGACTTTTACTATTTTAAAGCAGGGTGAAGTGGAACAAGTGAACAGTATATGCTGAGAAGAATATGAGAGCTTCAGTATTTCTGCAGTTGTGATAAGGATAAATGACTTGTTCTGACTTGATAACAATTCTAGTTAGTTGTCCAATATTTGAGCTGCAGTTTCAATAAATTGTGGTTTAATATTGTAGGCTGTGTGTTTCCTTTTGGGTTTTCCAAATCATAAGCAGAAATAATCAGCCATGTGAGAAATCTTCAGTCTTCCTTTTTCCTAAGATAGGTAAGTGGCTGAGTCACTAAAGCAATTTTTCCCCCCATATCTCCTTAAGTGAACTGAGTTCTTTGAGATTGCCTGATTGTTGAAAACGTGGGTAGATGAAAACTACACAGTGGGTGTAACTCTGAGGTCACTTTCTTTAAATTGATTTTCTTATGGGACCCCATCAGCTATTACAGAAGTTATCATATTAATTCACTGAGATACAAAGGGTTTTACCACAAATGTGTTTGGGTTTCTGTTCAGTTGGTACCAAGAACAACAAAAGTTTAGAACCCCTCTGGAGCCTATTTCACCACTTCTCCTCCCTGTAATCACATATTGCTGTGCAGGATGAGTACAAAATCAGTTTTAAACCGCAGCACTTGAGAAGGATTTTGTAATCAATCTGTAACTGATATAGATATATATATATTTTTAATTCTGTGATTCCGGGGAAAATTGTCACCCTGGCTAGTTTCCTTTTGGTGTGAATACTTGGAAAAATCTCCAAATACTAGGTCCCTCAGTAGGCTCACTACTCGTACCTGCCATGTATGCGCCTGGCCTTGACTGAGATGCTTTCGCCTGAATTATAGTAGCAGTAACAAAGATTGCAATGATGTTTATTGAACATCTGCACTTTGATCAGCAAATAGTTATGTTTATGTTTAAAAGATGTGTAAATATGGTGTGTAAAAAGTATTTAACAACATGAATTTGTTATCTGTGCCTCAATGCCTTTAGAATTCATGGTTTTTCTTGCTTTTAGGAGTCTTTTTCTTAGTTGCCAGCTTGTAGAGCAGGGAATGTTTAATTTACACAGAAAACTGAAATGCTCAACATTGAGGAAAAATATTATTTTATCCTTTAAAGTGCAAAGAAATATCAATATTACCTTTGAAAAATATTTTTTAGTCTTTCCATTTGTAGGTTTTATCCCACGTTTTACTTGAGTGAGGTTAAAAAAACCTTACTTGCACTTTAGTATAAATGCTGAAAAATGCTCAACCATCTTAATGCAGTCACTGTTGACTGCAGGAAACATTCTTAGTGAAGTTTTTGAAACCACAGTAAACAAATGAATAAAAAGCATGCCAGGCTAAACATTGCAGGCTTCTAGCAATACTTGTTTTAGTAACATCTTGTCTGAGACACCAGTTCAGTGTGGTGCTAAGAAGATCACAGATTTCATAAAGTTAGTGCTATTTCAGAAAACATTGCTTCTAGCACATAATTTGCCAAACACAACCTTATTGATGTTTAAACAGATTTGGATTATTGTATTATTTGATAGAGGTCCTATAGGAAACTATTTAGTGATACATTCACAGTTTGACTGTAAATGTTTTTGTAAAACCATTAAATAAGTGCAGATCTCAATCCTAAAATCTTGTTTTTTAGATAGATGCCCGTACTGTTACAGGCCTCCCTACAAAGCTCAAAGGAGGAAAGATAGTATGTAATACAAAATATGTAAATTCTGCATGTGTATATTTATATCCAGTTTTAGAGCTCTGAGTCTGTTACTGTCAGAAAAACCTTTATACACATTTAAGACACTTAAATGTATGCTATAAACATGGAATAATATAGACATCCTTCTACATTGACTTCATGTATATTCTGTCTTACTGTAAGTCTTTGTACATGTCACAGATGTTCTTGCTGTTGTTGCAGCTGCCAAATAGCCTCTTAGCGAGTATCATTGTTTTGCTTTTATACTTGTTGGTGTCTTTTCTGTGGGCTTTTTTAATGTGGCAAGAGGAAGGAAGAGCAGTTTAAAAAGGGAAAAATATTGTAATCTCCTCCCCACCCCCCAAATTGGCCAGTAAATTCAATAACATACATGTCTGACAGTAATGGAAACACTTAAAAATCCTATAGCTCTTGAGTTTGAACTGTCCTTGCGTAACTTGAAGTCTTTTAGAACTTTTTTCCTGAGGCAAGTTTTGCCTTTTTCTCTACCTCATATTAGCCCCTAACAGTCTTCTGCAGAGTAACCCCTGATCCTGTTTGGAACACCATAAAAATCACTGGTTCTTTCTGTAAAGGTTCAGAATTACATAAAAATTACTTTAATAAACTTTAAAGTTTAATACAAATATATATAAGCTCAGAGAGAATAAATACTAGTATAGGAGTTTTCCATGGCAGAGTAGGGCCTTGTGTAATTATTTTTCCATTAGCTTTAAGACTTGCTAGTTGTCTTTCTCTGCTTCCCTCATCTAGATTGAGTAGTTTTGCTTAAAAACAGGTTGCATAATATTCTCCAGTCTCAGACTTTAAGTCTGTAACTATATGGTTTCAGGAGTGTGACTCCTACTGTTTGGAATGATCTTTGGAAAAGATAGTTTATTTAATGACTTTTGTACTGTAAACTGTAGACATTCTCGTTTTTTAGAAGCAGGGAGACAGCTCATAGTAAAGATGTGGAGAATGTGGGGCACACGAAAACTCAATAGGATCAGTTACATATGCTTTGATTGTGCAACAGTTTGCAGTCTGTTGTAGTTAGTGGAACAACTTGCTGAACTTGGTGTTAAATATGCATCCAAGGCATAAATTTTGCCTATTTTAGAGCTTTATATCTGTAAAATTGTATTTTCATACTATGGTATCTTCTTAAAATTTGGTTGTTTAAAGCATTTAAAGGAATGGAATATCAGATTATTATCAAGAAAGTCTCAAACCTGCTCTGCTCCTAGTGAAGCTGTTTGATTGTAACAACAATTTTGATAGGATTATGGCAGGCCCTCTTAAAATGAGGCAGACTTGTATTAAAAGGTCACTCTCTCTGGCTGGAAAAGATTGCTTGGGAAGTGCAGGAAGTGAAAGCGTGCTAGGACAAAGCTTGCTGAAGCCTGAAGTGCTCCTGTGCCTGTGAATTTTGCCTAGTAAGTATTTCTTGTCCAGCAAAAGCAGTATCCTTGTTAGAGAAAACGTCAGTACAAGCAGAGCTTAACATAAATTTATTTTACCCTGTAATCTGCATTGGTTCTGGCGGCGGTATCATAATTGTCATCTTGCTCCATCACCCTGTTGGCAGGTAGGGTGCTGGTTCATGGTTCCTTGGAAGTTAACCCCCTTATCTTCTTAGAGTGAGAGCGAATCTCTTCCAAAGGTGGTTCTTTCAGGAGAGTTGTTCACAAACTGAACATCAAAAGAAATGTTGCACTCTGGTATATAAAGTACCTGTTTTTAGCAGTGAATAGAGAGATACTGTTAGTAACAGTTGCCATGAAAAACCTCCTGCGACAGCTTTGCAGGTTTAAGGTGAGATTGCAGAGCGGTTAGACAGAGATTCTTCAGCTGCACTGGAGCTTTAGTCATGGTGAGTTCTCCTGTGTAATTATCTCTGTTTTTCTGCTTGTTGGAATGTGAGAAGTGTTTGATTGTTTTGCTTGTTTGTGCAGTTGCTTTCAAAGAGAGCAGCTGAATCAGGTTCCTTTCTGATTGGTATTCCTACTCAGCATCAGTATGCTATTCAGTAAATACATTCTTTACATACAGTACTGCAAATCATACTAGATTGCATGATATTGTAAATAGCAAGAAGTGGTACATTAAAAAAAAAAGTCCAGTTCTCCCCCCCCCCCCCCCCCCCCCCCCTTGGTTTTTTTTCAAGGCTGTAATTTTTTGGTAGTGCATAATGGTGATAACATTGCAGGCTTTTTTCCTGCTCTGTCTTTTGCAGGTTGACTTCATTGTTATGGTTGTACATTATCTTTGTTTATCAGTGTAAATCAACAGAGCTATTCCGGAAGAATGGAGATAGCAATGGACAGACATTTTGAAGCCAGATTTGCAGACTGAAAAACAGTGTTGTATAGAAACATGTTGAAAAAGATAACCAGCATGGGTTATCAGGGGGTTCTGCTCAACCCCCTGCAGAGGAGATTATGGAAAAGGCTATGTAATAGTATTTTCTAAAACATTTCTACACAACTATCAGGACACTTGATGGAAGGTTCATGCGTACACTAATAGTTCTTAGGGGAAATAACAGCAAAGGGTAAAATACCAAAGCATTTAAATATAAGTGGGAATTAGATTTCTTAAGATTTCAAATGTTACATAATTGGTTTTTTTTTTTTTCCCCTAGAGTACCTGCAATTCTTTGCATATTAAGTCACAGTCTGTCTACCTAGAAAGCTGACTTTGGGTACCTTCATATAAAAGTGGTTAAACATCCAAAGAAAAATAAATCTGTAGAACATGAGAGGAAACATGAATACATACAATGAATAATGTTGTATTCAGTGGCAAGCACTGCTTCCTGGGAAGTGGGGGTTATAAATTCAGCCAGTGGTCCCTGAAATTTTATTATATGAATAACACACTGAAATTTTTTTATACTCTGCTGGCTAAAAAAGTTGGTGTTCTTTTTCCATCAAATAAGAATCACAAAAAAAAAGTTGAAAATGTATTAGAAAGCTAAGAGGCCATTGTTGGTTCATAGTTGCAGTGATTGTGATGGATGCAGATAGCTGAGTTGTGGATAAAAAAATTATTGAACAAATGACTTAATTGAAAATCAGCATCAGTTTCTAAACAAATGTATGCTCTGCTCTTCCAAAAATCATAGTCTTGTTATGTTTTTAGTGTATACCTATAGAGGAGTATTCATCAGCAGAGTCAGTTTCTGTACAGCAGAATTGCATCTTGCATTTGTCTCTTGCTTGTAATGACTGAGATGCTGGTCCATTCAAACTTGTATTTCAAGTGATGTGGGAACAGTTTTGATTATAATTTAAAGACTATATTTCTTTTTGTGAACATGAGGCAATAGATAGTTTCTTGTAATTTTTATTTGGCTTTTCCTGCCAGTTTCCAAAATGTCTGTGACTTAGGTATTTTAAATCTCTAACTACTTTTAACTTGGTTGATTTTGCCACATGGTTCAAGGTTTCTTTTCCATCGCTGTTTTTCCATGAGCTCTCCCAGGAGTTTCAGGAGTAATTGTTCTGCAGGGAAGATAAATGTGTATTAAATATATATATAT
>NW_010333421.1:0-6988 GCF_000700745.2 Antrostomus carolinensis | reverse complement strand
CTGCCGTTACTGGCTGGGAATAGATCCAGTTTTTTTTAATACACACAGTGTCTTTGTGGAAATTACTTTTTTGTCATTAAATTCTTTAAAATGACATACAAAACTAAAAAGCTTGCATCTTTTATTGCTGTTTAGTGGCACAAAATGATCTTTGCCTTTTTTTCTGTCTTGCACTGAAAATATAAAGTTGTAACCACCCTACATGCAAGACCTGTCTGTGACTAGAAAGGCTGTTGAAAGTGACTCTGCAGCTCTTCTTGCTGTCTCAGAAGTGAGAGAAATTAGCTGTAATCACCAAGGATAAATGAGGCATGTGCCCTGTTTGACTGGCAGTGTATCCCAACAAGGCTAAAAGGGGGACTTTTCAGTCATGATCTGTCTTATTTTCTGATTGCAGTATTGGTTACGAGACAGTGAATTTTGTTGGAAGAACAGTAGTGGTTTAATAATTCACCATAATTTGTGATGAACTTCAATCATCACATCTTCCCAAAACTTGCAAAGATCTTACAGGAAAAATTGAAGCTTGTTTTTTAATTCCACAGAACTACTTTTTAAGTTTGAAAAACTTATTTACAAATAATTATTTTGTTTTCATCTAAGTAATTTCAATTTTTTAAGGCTGCCCATTTTTCTCAATGCTCAAGTTCTCAGTTATACAATCCAGCACATATTCCTATAATTTGTCCTACAAACTGAAGGTTTGGATCTTGTCAAACAACACTGAAGCTCAGCTGTAACTTTACTCCACATACAAGTTTTATATGTTTCAGTAGAATACTTGCCTGAATTAATTGATGCATGCAGGTAGCAGGATCTAAGTGACAAAGTTACCAGTTTAACTAACTCACTGGATTCGGGAAAATGTTTTGTTGACATTTCCATAATGAGTATTGTTTGTTATTTCAGAGGGTATTAAGTGCTACACTGCTATGTAATTAAAAACAATGGTTAACTTCAAGGACTGAGGACATCAGATTCTAATGTCAAAAAACATGTTTTAGGAAAAAGAAGAATTTATTTATTCAAGACTGAAAGCCAAGGGTGTGGAAATGAGAAATGAAACAGGTTAGTGAGATCTTTGGTTATAGTTTAGGATGCATTCTGAATTCTGTTTAACTTAGAATTTTGTTAGTTTATGCTCTTTGTGTTCTGTCACAAGTAAATCTTGAGGGTAGGTTTAGAAGTGTTTTCAGGAGCTTGATAAAAAAGAGGAGATGAGCTCTTCAGGGATGGAATGTGGGGGTCAGATCATCTCCTGCATTGTTCTTCCCCCAATTCCTTCCTCGCAGCTGGGGGGAATGTGCTAAAATCCTAGCCAAGTAATGTAATAATTCTGTAGTCTAAGGAGGAAGGGGCTTTTTCCTTTCACACCTCCTAACCCAGTGAGCTAGCTGAGCTGAACATACAGAGCATTTGCCTCAAGTGCATGTTTATGGTTGGGTGGCTAAATTCACACTCTCTGCCTTCAGGTCCATAGCGTATACAATGAATACAGTATTTTTCCCTAAGGGAGAATAAGACGGCTTCTGAGGAGACAGCAGCTGCTGTCTGCCTGTCTTTGCCTGAGCACAGTTGCTGTAAAATAGTTGCTTCTCTAATTCATGATGTGAAACTGAAAACAAGATGCCTTCATAAATAATAACAGTGAATTGGCCATTGTAGTATGAGGTTGAACGTTTTGTTCGTGGAATAATGATCTGTCTGAGTTTAGTAAAGCATCTGCTCTGACGTTCTGTATATTGCAGGCCATTATTTTTCTCTTCTGTTTGTATCCTGGCGATCAGTGTGTGGTTGAGAAATAAGTTTAATTAAATTCTGTGTTGTTTAGAAAATGCTTCTTTTATATTGCCGTTTTGTTTTGTTTTTATACCCTAGAAATAAAAGAAAAAATAGTAAGCGTGTGCATCTCTTAGAAAAAAACATCTTGTCTGCATGTGTTGATTAACTCTGTTCTATAATACAGCTGCATGTGTCTATAAAAATAAGCGTAATAACAATATACATGAATGGTTGGAGCAAAACTTACTTTTTTGTGTAAGTGAATCTAGGATCAGTTCTGCTGATACTAGTATGAAGAAACAAATTAACTGTAAGTGCTGAGTAGGCAGCCTTCAAATAATCTTCGAGTACATTTATCCCATAGTATGTTAATCCATTTTAATATATTAGACTTGTACATAATGACAAATAGAACTGACCAATAATTTACATTTCTATGATCAGACTCAGGAGCTTTAAAATGCATCTTGGAACAGTAACAAGTTGAGTATCACAATTCCACGTCCCTCATCATATCCGTGTCCCCTGGGACATTCAAATTTGACCTTTATTTTAGAAACATTGAAAGTACCAGGAATTATCTGGTAGAGTTGAGAATATTTGCTGGTTCTCAGGATTCTACATCTGTGCTGTAGCCAAAGGTTTTCCTTTCGTGTTCTGTGTAGAGAATCCATCTCCTCTTACATTCTGCTTGTGAGAGTGGCATATTCAAAGTAATCTTTTGTACTTGCTTCTTCACAAAATAATTGCCTGCTATATTGTTAATAAATCTTACATCTCAGAACATATACTCTTTGGTATAAGTTACTTGAAATTTATCAACAGCAACAGAAAAAAATGTACATCTGAAAATATCATGTCAGTCATGGATAGTGTTCTTTCTATATTTATTGACATACTTTAGGGGTAGGAATTTAAGTTGCTAAGTGCTCTTACTAGTGCTGTTTAGACTTCAGCCCCATGAGAGATTAATTTTACTCAAAGGATACATACTCCTAGATCTATGGACTTTTTGTAGGGGTCTACTACTTCGCTAAATAATCTAAGACCTGATAAACGTAATTGCTTTCACAAGTAATAAGGGCTTAAGAGTTATGGCAGCTTCAGGATGATCAGTGTTTTTTAATCTGCTATGCTCCCTAGGTAAGTTTTAAAAAGTTGGAAGATAAAAGCATATTAACTTGTTCAGGGTTGTGTAGGAGCAAGGGGTCAGACCTAGTTCTCCTGCATCTGAACCTAGTGTTTTAATAAAAAAAATATCTTGACATTGTTATGCCAAAACTTATTTTCAGGTCAGAAAGCAACACTGAATGCAGAGGAAATGGCTGACTTTTACAAGGACTTTCTAAGTAAAAATTTTAGAAAGCATATGCAGTATAACAGGTATGTAGAAGGTATTTTTGTTGGCTATTATACATTAAGTGAAAGGTGTAAGATCAAATGTAAAATATGAACTTTTTTTTGCATAATTGGTAAAGCAGCATCTAAAACTATAATTTTAGAATTTTTTTCTGAATGCTGTTATTAGCATTTGGCAGAAATTTGCATTATCATTTGAGTTCTACTGCTTATTGTTGATTTAGTGGAGAGATGAATCTCATGTCTCAGATTCAGAGAGACAAGATCAGGCATTCAATTTTTTTCTCTTATGGCATGGGTCTTTTCATGCTGCTAACTGAAACATATTTCTATATAACAGATTTAGTTGACTGTTAAATAAGGACTAGTAAATGTGATTAATCTCAAAGGAAAATTGTTTAATGAGAATAATATTCAGTATTCTTGGCTTTATTATTTTGTAAGTATATAGTAGAAATGAAAGTGATTAGCCTCGAGCGTGAGGTTTTTTTGTGTGCCAAAGCATTAGTAAAATGATCACCAGAACTCATCCTGTATAGAACCTCAGCAACAACTGGGTAAGCCCACATCCCCCATGCCTCCTCACACCTGCTGCATTCTTTCAGTGTTACTATTTGTACAGCAACTTGGTAAACTGGATTTGGGATCTGAAACAACAGAAAAACAGCTTGTGAATGCACATTACCCTGCAGGTAGCTGTGCACACATGGTATAGGGCTAGAGATGAGGAAGGAATGGGAAGCTGGAGGAGGATAGTGCTTAATGCAGTCACAGTGGCACTGCCTGCTGAATATGAAACCACAACTTCCATTTCTTCTCTGTATTGGACTGAAAGGTTATTGAGCTTAAAGGTGGCAGGTGTTACTGGGTTCCTAATGGTGTAATGCTAGTGCTATACATTGCTATAAATTGTGGTTTAGGATTCTTTGTACATTTTGTGCATACACCATAACACACTATACTATAAGAACAATTTTACTGTAACAAATATTTAAAACAAATATGCACATCTTGCCTTGCCCATGGAGGGGCTGAGGGGGGAGCCTCATCGAAAACCTAAGCAATGGCATGAAAAGATGGAAAGTAAAAAAATTGTTTTTTAATAAGAGGATTGTTGTTCAAATTGCCTATAACTGATGAGTGAGAAAGCAAATAGTTTATCTTAGAACTGTTGGAATAGTATCCTGTCTTCACAGTAAGAGAGTTCAGGCTTTGTGCTTAAACATGACCTTCCTTGTTGCTGCCTTGTAGAATCAGGTAGTGTCAGCTGCATCATTGTAGTTTCAAACTGGAACTGCATGGCCCTGAAAGCAGTGGAGCTTTTACAGGCACTCTGATCTTGAGGGGTCATTTTTATAAAAATCTGTTCATGCATTCAGCTGTATGTTCTTTGGCAGTGTTGCCAGCTGGTCTGAAAACTGTGTCTGCTGAAGTGTTGCAACTTCTAAAATTTCTTTAAAATTGAAGCAATGACTGTGCATAGATGCCATGAATATTTAGTTCAGGGTACTTAGACTGGAAATAACAGTCTAGTTTAGGAAAAAAAAATTGAGAAGGATATAGGAAATGAGATGTGAAAGGGGAAAAGAAACAGTTGCAATGTTAGCATGATATTTTGATTTAACATGACATTTGAGGGGGTAGCTCAGTGCTGCTTGTCAGCATGATTTTGGCTGCTATCCTTACTGAGAGGTTAGTATCTCAGGTTTATGTTAGATCTGTACATGCAAGGTTTCCCACAGAGATCTCAAGACCTAAATGCCAGTGTTTAATATTCCCTGCTAGTTCTCCAATAAGTATGTTCTATTGCTTCTTGTGCAGAATTTTACAAAATTGGGGAGGGTTCCTTGTTGAAAACAGAAGAGAAATTATGATACTATTTTAGTTTTTAACAGGGGCAAGAATTTGAAACAAGTTCTCCGAGGTTAAAAAGGGCTGATACAGACTGTCCTATCTATAACTTGAATTGGCTCCAGAAGCCATGCATGCTTCATTAAAACTATTTAAATACATAAAGAATAACTTTGGCAATATTAAAGGCATCATCTTTAAAAGGTACTGCATTAGAAACATAAGGTTTCCTGCACTGGGTTATACAATTAGTCTTTGAAGTGTGATATTATTTTATTTTTTCCCACCCTGACAAGTGACCAACTATGCCCTTTCTAACACACACCTCTTCATACATGCACAAACAAATCTTACCCATAGCACAGCACTGTCAGGAAATTCTTCTAGATATCTAGATATCATCTTCTTGATGATCAGCTTTACTTCTGAAACATGAGATATGGTTACAATTATTTTATCTTACCTGATATCAAATACAGTTGGTCATAAAAGTACCCATCCCTTCACTTTTTCACTGTTAAGCTCTCAGTGGTTGTAGCCCTGTAGTCCCCATGTCATCTGTTTATGGGTGTGGATATTCCCACAGACCTTTTCATAGGTTATTTAGCTCTCATTAGGCAGGAAAAGTGTTGTCACAAAGAATAGAAAATGCAGGTCATCACTGAATTGTCATTTGTCAGTGCCAAAGGATATTTTTATATAATTGTGTACCCTTTTCCTGTTCTTACTCTGTGTGCTGATGATTTTCCTGGCTTTGGAATCCTAGAGATTGGTATAAACGTAACTTTACTATCACATTCCTCATGGGACAAGTAGCACTGGAGAGAGCTCTGAGGAGGCTTCGTTGGAAAAAGAAAAATGTTGGAAATTAATCACAGCTCCATGAAGAATGCAACACTAGCTATAAACTTGTTTATAGTGATGTTCAGAATCTGAATGACTAATGTAATAATTGCTTGAATCTGTTTGTTAAACTATGTAAATAAAAGTTGGTCTTAATTTATAATCGCTATGTAGATTTCTTTTACCTTTTACCTTTTATTCCAAGAACATTTAAAGTATTTCCCAAATAAAACACAACTGAGAAAACTATGAAAGCTGTTCCTCAATTACATTAAATAGAATGGATCACAACTGTCATGTTTTTACCACACAGTCATGCCTCCTAAATAACATGTGATTCGGTATGCTGTGCCTGAGCTCGGGTCAGAGAATGTTGTCTCCACCAACCATGTTACTATATAAAGACAAAAATACCTCATTCTGCAGCAGTTGTCTGTCTGGGGTAGTAGCTATCCATACGTAATACAACACAGCTGAAGGAACGAGTATCATTGGTGAGTATATTTGCACAATCAATTTAGAATAATCCTCTTTTCAGTGTGATTATTTCCTATTTTTAATAAAGAGTTAAGATATGATTTCATATAAATTACTAATGCAATCAAATATTCTTAGGTAACTTTATTTTAATTTAAAAAAGCACCGTCTTGGGCAAGAGTTCCTCTAACCTATGGTTGGTAAAGATTGTAGTTGCTGAGCCATAAAGCAGATGCATTGTCAGCCACTTAGTCTTGGTAGAAAAGGAAACTGGTGCTCGGTTGTATGGAGGAGAACTTTAGTACTTATATGTACTGCTCTCTACTGGTTAATTTCTTTCAAAAAATAGTTTTTTTAAAAACCAGCTGTTCTCACTAGTTTCTCTAAGGCACTTGAAAGAACTCGCCTGAGGGGGATATTTCTGACCTTAAGGTGTGTAACATAATAGAATCATAGAATGGTTTGGGTTGGAAAGGACCTTAAATATCATCCAGTTCCAACCTGGCCTTGAACACTTCCAGGGAGGGGGCATCCACAACATCTCTGGGCAACCTGTTCCAGTGTCTGACCACCCTCACAGTGAAGAATTTCTTCCTAATATCTAATCTAAACTTACCCTCTTCCAGCTTAAAGCTGTTTCCCCTAGTTCTATCACTACCTGCCCTTATAAAAAGTA
>NW_010333420.1:2663-8229 GCF_000700745.2 Antrostomus carolinensis | reverse complement strand
ATTCTATGATTCTATGATTTTATGGGGTTTATTGTGTTGGGATATTCAATCAAAATGTGTGTCAAGCTGCTTTTGACTGGACATGAGTATTCAGTTAAGAGATGTGAAAACATTTTGAAGGATATTTTTATTAGTTAAATGAAATTATCAGAAATGTACTCAGTACATGTAAATATTTAGACTTATATTTTTACAACTATTCATATGTTTATATAAACACACATGGGAGATGTAAGTTTGATCCCTTCAGGCAGAGGAAGGACTGAATCCAATTCCCCTTTTCCTGTGTGAGCACCCTCACGTGTGTACATGTCTAAATAAACAGCCAGTCAACCTTTTGTATATAAAATATAGTTCTATTGAGTTATAGCACATATACTGTCTTAAAAGCAGAATGACTTTTCTAAAAATTGCAAGCATCTTTTAAAATTAAATTTAAAATTTATTATTTCAGAAACTAATCTCTAGCAGGATTTTTCCTTTTTTTTCTTTGATTGATTTAATTAAGAGTGTAATACAGTTTCCTCACACTTTCCACATAACGAGATCTCATTGTAGTGTATTTTTACTGAGTTCAACAAGCTGCCTAATGTAAAGTGTTCTGCTGCCTGCAGTCCCCGCTGTAGTGCTGCTGGCTGTCACACTACGGGAAGTCCTGTGCCTGGTGAAGGTTCTGACATGGTTGGGAAGCAGCAGATGTTTTCACTAAGGGTTGCTTGTACTTTTTTGGGAAATAATGACAGTGTTTCTAAAGAGCCAAGCAGTAGTAAGGCAAATAAAATTCTAGGCAGATAAAAGTAAAGCAGTGTATGTGGAGGGAGGAGCAGGGTCCCATGATGGGTTCTGAGCTGACTGTTACCATTGAGGAACAGCACTTCTGGGGTTACAGAAAATAAACCTGTAGCAGAGTCAGTTTGATTACTTGTAGCAGTCAAGAAAAATCCTAGACTATGACTTGTGTTAATAGAAAAGGGATAGAGAAGAAAGCAGCATGTTGTTATGTTGCTGTTCTAATCCATGATGCACGTGCATCCTCCGTACTCTGTGCAGTTTGTCATCTCTCTGCCATGTCAACACAGTGATGCAGCAGAACAGGAGAAGGTCCAGAGAGTTGCAGCAAAAATGGTCAATGGAGCAACTTCTGTATGAGTAACAAGTGGGTAAGGACTCCTCACGTTGGAAAGGAGGGCTGTGCAATGAAGTGTATAACATCATGAGCAGCCGAGAGGACACAAGTGGGGAGGATCTAGGGGACACCCCCTGAATCTAATGCAGGGCAGGATCAGAATCAGCAGAAGAAACTCATTCCTCCCAAAACACTTAGCTGTGAAAGTTTGCCTCAGAACAATGTGGATGACAGATTTTTTTTAATGAATTCAAAAAGTAATCAGGCAAATTCACAGAAAATGAGGCTACTAGGTATGAAGACACAGTGTGTCTCGTTTAGGAATTCCAGGAACCAAAAACTACTGGAAACAGAAAGAGAAATTTAGGAGAAGCATCAACATATGCCTTTCTTTTTCTTAAATTCTTTCCTGTATTTTTACTTCAGATGGTAACATGGTTCTGTGTATATTATTGCATGGAAGTTACTTATTAATTTTAAATGTATATATTAAATTGAGAGGAAAAATGTGAAAAGAACATAAAAGTCTAACGTTTGCTAAAGATACTTGGCAGCTTATCAGTGGAGGGGCAGAAATGCGACATTTCATTCAGGAGTAGTAATAATATTAATAGTATACCCAGAAATCTAAATATAAAATGCTGAATGCTGAATTATCACTTTCTGCCTTTGCAATGTATTTTGCTTAAAGTGTTTTTAAGACTAGAGCAAAATAATATATAAGTGCAGATTTTCAGTTGAGCTGACAGAGAGTAAGTGGTTTCCAAGAGATGATTCTAGGCTGTCAGAGCAGAAATCCATGAACCAAGAATGCACTTCACACACCACAGGAATTGTTCCAGTTAACAACTAGAACTATTCCAGTTAAAATACCAGAATCCCTCATGCCTGTTCTGGATCTCCAGCCTTTTCAGTGTTAAGATACTGAGCCCATACAACACAAATGTCTTGGTTAGCTGTGTCCAGCTTCTTAAAAAATTCTAGGGAGTTTTTGTTAACTCACAAATTGAAAAAAAATTATTTTTTTCTTTGGAAGTAGGTAAGTTTTTGGATTAAGTGTGCAGAGGTATAAAAGAGGCTGGTACTAAGAATGTTGGACCAGACTCTACATGAAAGACAGTAACCACTGGCAAGTATTGATGAAGTAAAGAATGTAAAAGATCAGGTTATCATAGAATCATAGAATGGTTTGGGTTGGAAGGGACCTTAAAGATCATCCAGTCCCAACCCCCCTGCCATCAGCAGGGACACCTTCCACTAGATCAGGTTGCTCAAAGCCTCATCCAGCCTGGCCTTAAACACTTCCAGGGAGGGGGCATCCACAGCTTCCTTGGGCAACCTGTTCCAGTGTCTGACCACCCTCACAGTCAAGAATTTCTTCCTAATATCTAATCTAAACCCACCCTCTTCCAGTTTAGAGCCATTTCCCCTTGTTCTGTCACTACCTGCCTTTGTACAAAGTCCCTCCCCAACTTTCTTGTAGCCCCTTCAGGTATTGGAAGGCCGCTATAAGTTCTCCCCAGAGCCTTCTCTTTTCCAGGCTGAACAGCCCCAACTCTCTCAGCCTGTCCTCCTAGGAGAGGTGCTCCAGCCCTCGGATCATCCTGGTGGCCCTCCTCTGGACTTGTTCTAGCAAGCATCCTTTCCTCTGTACACTTCCAGATCCTGCTAATTCAATGTTAGAGATGACAGATTAGTTCTCTTTAAGCCTGTCCTCTTTTTAGTTCAGTTCTGTACTGTTGCCACCTGATCTTAAATTATTCCGATCCGTATTCTACCATGTGCTTTTTTTCTTGTTGAGATGAAATGCCCATCAGAATTGGAGTGCCATGAACTTTATTGGGCCATTATTTGTCTTGGGAATGGTAAAATAAACTATCTGCTGTCTAATGATTCTGCAGGCAGATCTGGATGGGGAAGCGGTCAGTGGGTACCAGCTGCCAGCTTTCTGAGGAGCTTTCCTTCTGTTGCTGCCCAGGTTACTCACCTTTTTAGGGACTCTCCTATTATAGTATATGCTATGGAAACAGTGAGTCCTACAGTCTTTCATCACCACAATATTAGTCTTTACCTTAAATTTCCCAGGTTCACTGGTTTTAAAGGGGAGAGCTAAAGATTCTTTTCCTTTTAAATACCATATTTGAATTTGACTAAAGATATATTGTGGTTTCCTAGCTGTACTCAACCAGCAAAATAATGTATTTCTCTGTTTTAGCACTTTAATTACTATTCCATTTGAATATATTTATTTTTTAATTAGAATTATGCAACATCATACATCTTCTTTGCATTTAGGACTGTAAACAACCAGAAAGCAAAGATCATTTTCTGCAGTTCATTTTACAGTCATTTACTCTTAGAGCAATGAAAGCTTCAACTACAGATACTCATTTATTCTTTAAGAATCAGGGTACTGTAGCAACAAAATGATCAAAAAGAAAAGAACTAATTATGGTTCATGAGATGTATTTTTCATGTATTGTTTTTTTAATTAGTATTTCATCTTTATTTCAGAAGATATATAGTAATGATATAAAAAATATTTTCATTGAATAAATATTTAGTCTTCAGTGTCATTTGTAATACATATGTTGAAAATGGAGCCTTCTTTTCTATTCATCTGTGAAAGTAAAGCTGAAATTAATAATGAAGCTGTTTAATATAATAATGTACATTTTTATGCTAAGGTTACATACTATAAGGGGGACAGAATAGCCTCATCTGTCTGTGATATATCATATGTGCTTGTCTCCTGACCTGTTTTCAGAGGCTTATAGCCATGGTTCATGATCTGAGTCAGACTTAGCTTTTACAGTTGAAGATAAGATTACCTTCTGTGATCTGCTTCTTCTCCCTTGCTGTTGACGGCTGTCCCTGGAGCAGTGGTGGCTGAGGGTGACGTAACCTCTCTGTCTGTCCTTGCTTCTCCCAGAGCAGTGTCTCATCGTGCAGACATTGATTGCTACTTGGGCCAGTTTTCTGTGTCCCAGGCTGAGTTATTTTGTTTAGGTATTCACTACTTTTAAATGACATTAATTAAAAGTAACTATTACTAAAGCTTTAAATATTTGTAGTTACTTCATTAATAAGCTGTAACTGTTCTTCTGAGTGAGGTTTTACATGTGTATTTTATTTTCTACATGCAATATTTGGCCCAATTAGAAGACTCTTGAATTCATCATTTATGTACATTGAATTTCTCTCAGAGGTTGTAAGGATTACTCTCTACATATTGCTTTTGTATTGAATATATTTCAGTCTCTGTCCAAAAAGTTTTAATTAAATGTATTCCTCCCAGCCTCAGCAGTTGCTGTGGTGCCAGGCATCAAGTAGCAAGAGGCTGGTGAGCTTGTTGTCCTCTTCTTTATTCATTTCTTTATTGGTGGCTATTCCAAGGAAACATCGAGGATGAGAGGAGAAAACACTCAAAATGATGTGCAAATAGGGAAGGTCTAAATTTGACTCTAGAATTGAACTGGAGAAGGGAGAGGGGGAGGATGGTTACCCCTGGAATTGGATGCTGGGTGCTATAAGTCCAGGGTTTCTGTAATGTCGCAAAGAGTTGTGAAATGCGTTGCCAGAACGTGTCTGAAGGGACTGAAGATAGCAGCCTGCTGCTACCACTGTTTAGTCTCATGGGGCACCATTGCTAAAGCTAAGCTTTGCAGCCGTGCAGGCATCAATATCATACCATGTAATGGGATTTTAATTTTAATTAGCCAAAAATACAGTAAATTATGAGCTTTGATTGTTTTTAACCATCATTTTTATTAAAGAATATTAATACATCCTTTGAAATCAAACACTTGACTTTGAAAGTCGAGCATTCAAAAAAAGTTGGAAAATGTTAAAATGAAGATTGTTCAAACTGTTTTAATTCATCCCTCACATGTATGCATAATGATAAGGTCTTTAATTATGTGATGACATAATTTTTTCACAGGAGGAATGGTGCCCAGAGAATGAATCAGGGGTGTTTATTAAAGGAAGCTGTTGTCTCCAGAACCCTTGCCTTAAATGCTGGAAAGCGTAGTAATTTAAATAGAGGCCTGCAGGAATCAAAAGCGCGCTCTCTAAGGCATTTGAAAGCTCTATTGAAAGAGTGGATTTTATTCTCTCTCTTTCAAGGAGTTTTTATGTGATTCTGGAAGGTCACTTATTTTGGAGGTGGTCTCTATGTTTTGAGTTGCTGTGACAAGGTACCTGGGCTCTGAGCACAGCTGCATTAGGAATGAATGCAAGTGTGCTTTGGATATATAAAATGCTGTGAAGATGTGAAGTCCTCTGAGGAGTTAGGCCTGAAATGCCTTACACTGACGTGGTGATGCCAGGATTGTCAAAAGAATCCTATGGTTTTTAAGTGGCCAGTTTCTTCTCTGTAAAATGGAAATACCATCTCCCTACTACAGTTAGTTAATTATATGTTTTGAAGTATTCCTG
>NW_010333420.1:0-2622 GCF_000700745.2 Antrostomus carolinensis | reverse complement strand
TAATATAATTATATAATAGGTAATTTTAATATATTGTATAAAAATATATGTAATATATAATATACAATGAATAATCCCATTTTGGCTAACATCCTATAGATGAGGCTTTGGGAACACTGCTGGCTGATGGGGATAAAAAGAAATGCACAATCACTTTGCAATCTGAAAAAATGAGGCAGCATCCTACAAACACTCAGTTCACTCCATAAAACGGAGCGTTCCCTGCGTATTTGCCATCACCGCACGCGATGAGACAAGGATCCTGCAGAGGGGAAACAGCATGTAATTAGTTAAAGTTGTGTATAGATACGTGGGTATTGCCATCATTTTAAGTTCCCAGCTGTGTGCTGTGTTTGGCATGTGGGTTGCGTGGCCGTCCCAAACGTACCAGACCCTTTTAGGTGCAGGGTTGGCAGTTTGTTTTCCCCAGTTTACCCATAGCTTTTCCTAAGAGGAAAGTGGGAATGGTAGAGCCAGATTACTTGCTGATTTTATTTTATTGCCTTGTTGACAACTGATCTTCAGTGGAAGAAATCAAAGTCCCAAAGACCATTTGTTCCCTTCTTTTTATGGAGGACAAGTTTTTAAATTTTGCTGAGTTAGCACATGCATCAGTGGATGTATGAAAAAAATAGAGCCGTAATGAGTAGATTATATTTAAAATTAAATATATCATGAGGAAAAGAAGAGACAGGATTTCTCTTTAAGTGTAATTCAGTAGGACAGACTTTCTGATTATTTTTTTCATTTTCCATAAAAAACCACTCTAAATCTAATATAAGGGATTCACTTAATTTCCCAAACTAAACAGAAAATTTATTTTTAAAGAAACAAGCATTCATTTTCTAAATTACTGAAATCTGAATTTATGCCTATATATAGTCGTTAAATTTTTATATCCTTCGCATTTGGCAAAGATAAATAAATTGGTGTTTTATATTAATAATCCTCTACATCTAAGCATCACAGCAAAACCCAGCTAAGATAACAGGCTAAAATATTTTTTCCAATTCCTCCTGTTTTGTGTCTGTTCTTAAACTTTTTTTATAAATTGCATTTACCATTGCTGAGGCAAATAAATTCATAAATCTTTTCTGCTTTGGTAAGGGAGTAAATATGTCTTCTCTTTCACACAACGTTACAGCATCCCTCACAGTACCCATTTTACTTCACAAAATCAGTTACAGACTATACGATGAATACCAGTTTATCAATTGAAATGGACCAGATATCAGTGCTTAGGCAATTTGCCTAAATTTGTTGTCTTAAAAGATGTTGCTGCCATGAGTAGTGGGGTGTACTACATTTTTTCAAACAATTTAGTGTGTATAAAATATGGAAACATGGAGTGGTTGTTTTAAATTCAGAAGGCTCTTTTGTCATGCTTCTACATTTTTCTTTTGAATTGAGAGGACATGAGAGGACCAGATATCAGTGCTTAGGCAATTTGCCTAAATTTGTTGTCTTAAAAGATGTTGCTGCCATGAGTAGTGGGGTGTACTACATTTTTTCAAACAATTTAGTGTGTATAAAATATGGAAACATGGAGTGGTTGTTTTAAATTCAGAAGGCTCTTTTGTCATGCTTCTACATTTTTCTTTTGAATTGAGAGGACATGAGATAGCAGCTTGTCAGTTCATAATGTTACTTCCCTGCTTTAAATGACTAAAATAACTACTTAAAAAAAAACCAACCCTAACTTCAGAAGAGCAGGAGTCTACTTTGCTATTTATCTGCTGTAATAGGCAGGATTTCACATGAAAGGATCAGCCTGGCTTCTCGTGCTAACAGTGACAGGACTTATTGTGAAGTAGCATGATTATGTGCCTCCCAGGTATAATTCTGATAAACACTAAAGGTGCACCGTGGCCAATGCAAGCCTTGTTAGTTTATTAATAAATAATGTATTCTCTTTCTTAAACTGTATTTTGAAGCATTTCAGTAAGAAGTTCAAACTTGGCAGTAAAGAAGTAATGCACGTATAGGTCTTCCATAAATGTTTAATAGTTTAATAGCTTACCTTCAGTTTGAGTAACAAAATGTTTCAACAGATTGTGAAAGTATTTTTTTTCTTAATACATAATTCTTACAGTTGAAATTATAATGGCCTAACTGATCTTTTGTGCTTACAAATTAAGAGTATTTTAATAATAATCTGCTCCCATATGACAGAAACATATATACTGTTGTATAATCTTTTGTCCACAAGACTCTCATAATATGATCTCTATGCTGAAAAAGTAGAGTTATTACCTCTCCGTGGTAGTTGGGGAAAATGTTATGTGAGATTTCCTTTCTAAGTCACCTCTGAGATTTTTTTTTTTTGACATTGATCGTGCCTAGTCTTTATTGTGATCTTTGGGTGTAACTACAAGAAGAGCATTTTAGCTTGAATGAGGAGCACTTTAGCCCTTCTGAATCAAATCTTATTGTTCCCATTTATTGCTCCTTGATTCACATACCCAGAGCATGGGGGTGGCATCAGTTACAGGAGAAGACAGCAAGACTAGATGCTATATACGTACAGCCTATCCTCATTATACACATCTGTCTGTAACAAAATGTTGTTTAGGAGCATGAAGTGTTTCACAGATGTACTGGGTTTGCGTGGCAAGGTTTTGG
>NW_010333419.1:1093-1609 GCF_000700745.2 Antrostomus carolinensis | reverse complement strand
TCCTCCTCCTCCTCCTCCTCCTCCACGACACCCCGGTGTCTTCTCAAGAGGAAGGAATCAGCTCTGACACCCAGTGCTCTACTCAGATCCATGGCTCCAGGATCTCCTCCCCAATGGGAAAAGCTCTGGATGGAAGGGAATTAATCCTCAAGAAGCTTCTTAATGAAGTCTTGGTGCTGATAAGACACCAAACCCAACATCTACTGAAGAGAAAGGTGATGGACGTTGGGGAAAGACCTTAAGGAAGGTCTCCTTTGTGATCAAAGCCAAGTAAGGGAAAGACCCTCATGGTAAACAGGTTTCTCTTCTGGTCACAGCATCCAACCATGGCCTGAAGAACCTTAGAATCATAGAATGGTTTGGGTTGGAAGGGACCTTCAAGATCATCTAGTTCCACCCCCCCTGCCATGAGCAGGGAGGTTGGAACTAGATGGAACCTTCAAGAACTAGATAGAACCTTCAAGGACTAGATGGAATCTTCAAGGACTAGATGGAACCTTCAAGAACTAGATGGAA
>NW_010333419.1:0-730 GCF_000700745.2 Antrostomus carolinensis | reverse complement strand
CCCTACACAAAAAATCTGTCCATTTGCCCTACTTCATTGACCTTTTGGAAAGATCTACAAGGTAGGACATGTCCTCTTGGGTCAGAGCAATGGTGTCTCCAGCCCAGTCCTCTTCTTCAAACCTTAGTACCCACTTCAGAGATGTTCATGGACCTGTTGTCTTGAATTTGTTTCATCCCTTCCTGAACATACCAGCAATATCAACCTCCACAGCTTCCCACCACAACAAATCCCAGAAGTTTTCTACCTGCTGGGCACTTCACTTCTTCCCCACCTCAAAAAATTCACCTGATCATCACCAGTTCCTTCTGGTCTCACATTTTTTAAAACACTAAAGGACACCCAGCAGGTCTCCTTGTATCTCAGGGAAAACCTTCTTTGCTAAAGGCAATGGGAATCTGGGAGCAAGGTGGAGATGAAGTGTCCCAAAATCTCCATCTCTTCTCATGTTCAGTTGACAGAGAGGATTTGAGGAGCACACAGCAGCACCACAAGCATCTGACCACCCAGTAACCAGAAAATGAGTCGACCATAAATTCCCAGTAACGACGTTGGCTGCTCCTCAGCCAACGTGCAGCTGCTGGGATTTCAGATGTTTTCATGCAAAGGTTCTTCTGAACACACCAAAAGGTGTTGAAGTGACCGTGGAGTTATGTGACATTTAATATTCTGGTTGTGTCAGTTGGATGTAGGAGGTGAGGGATTGGAAAAGACCTTTAAGATCATCAAG
>NW_010333418.1:0-6693 GCF_000700745.2 Antrostomus carolinensis | reverse complement strand
ATTATTATTATTATTATTATTATTATTTTGATTGACCCTTTCACCCTAGACTTCTGCACCTCTTGTGACACAATGTTGTTTGCCTTTTGGCTGAGCACTTAGATGTTATTATAGTAGTTATTTAGTACTGATAAGGGGATATAATTAATCCATTTAATTTTTAATGAGTACTGGGGCAGGAGTTGCACTAGAGGCTTCTTGACATTCGTGTTGAGGACTTCTCTTCATTTTTTATAATGAGGAATCTGCAAATCAGAACTTTATCTACAGATGGAAATTCTTAATGGGCACTAAAGTTATATTTGTGTGAAAAGGAACAAAAAAAAAGTGAGTTTTTACCTAGCTTTGCAGCAGGGGGATTTCAGTATGGACTTCAAAGCAACTTTTGTTTGGGCTTGTGGGAAAGCTCTAGACTAGTTTGGCAAATTTGCATTTGCACAATTAAGTGAACACATTAAGGGCAGGGCACTATTTGCAGTTTCTTTATTGCAGAGAACACTGTTTAATGTGTGACAGGAACCTTCAGCAGAGCCAGTATTACTGTCAGGTTCTCCTACAGACCTTTTATTATTTTTTTATCTTTTTTTAAACTATCTCTGCAGTGTTCTTCAATAGTTTTTTCTTACAGCTCCTTTAAACCCCATTACCTGCAATTACGTCTGGGGACAGTGACCTAGCACAAAACCAGGTCGTTCTGCTGTTCAAGTGCTCGCTTGCTTTGTTAGGGAACTTCCTTCTCCTTAAGTAAAAGGCTATTTGTGATTCTTGCCAGTTTCAGCCTCATCTAGAGCTGGATTTACCACATAATTGAAGTATTTTCTCTTTGAACACTCCTGCCATCATACATTAATGCCCCAGTATATGTTTTCCTTGCTTTAACCACCATTGAAGCTCTGACATAGTTTAAACGTTTCTGGTTGAACCTGTGTTCTCGGATGTGATGTTCTTTGGTAGAAGTACAGTCCATCCTGCATCCCCTCCCCTGCTGTGTACCAGAGAAGACACAGATGTGACCGTTTCCCCTCTCCGCATCCTGGCTGAGTCACAGCATTCATTTGAGAAGCATATCCGAAGCATCCTGCAGCGCAGTTCTGCCAATCCCTTGCTGCTGAAGTAAGTAAATATGTTTTCCTGGGGGACAGGAAGACTCTCAGGAATACTGTGTGTTCATCAGCTCCTGCTGGAACAGCTCGTTACGTTGGACCTGGAAATAATGGGGGGGGAGTGGGGTCCTGCAGCGCACTTGTGCCTCTGCCTGTATGGTATCGAATCAAGGAACAATGGAGGGTGTGAGGGGGATGACGGTGCTCCAGTCCCCTGCTCAAAGCAGGGCTGACCACAGCTGGTGAGGTTGCTCATCACTTGTCCCATTGGATATGGGGTATCTTCAGAGACCTTGGGATTTCCTCACATGAGAAAAAATGGTTTATAGCAAAGGGATGTGATTGTGAGTCCCTCAGTGCCACAGCTGAGCCCCGCAGAGCCTTTGCCATAATAATTTAAAGTAATTCAAAGGAACATGTTGAGAGTAGGTTTGCAAAAACCCATCTCTCATATTCTTAAGGTCTGCTGATAAAGATGCTGCTCCTCCTCCTGAAGAATGCCTTCAGCTTCTTAGCAGAGCCACACAAGTGTTCCGAGAGGAATACATACTGAAACAGGACCTGGCAAAGGAGGAAATTCAGCAAAGGTAGGAAGAAAAAGAACCTCGTCACTAACTACTGTGCAGTGTGTGTGTGAAACAGTGTCCCTACCTACCAAGCACTAAACCTCCTCTGCTGGACTAACCCTTGTCAGTGAGTCAGATTATTCTGTGACTCCTGCTTACGGGAGACTGATGGAAGATCAGAAATGGAAATGGAGTTACCAGGGAAAGCAGAGGTAACACTCGAGCTCTATAGTGGCTCCCAGGGGAAAAGAAAGTGAAAAAAAGGGAACTTCTGCTGGTGTCAGTCTGCCTGTGGGTGGCAGAATATCCTTTGACCTCAGCAATAATCCTGACAAAGCTGCTAAAAAGAAAATTGCATTAAATAAGTCTCTGCTTCTTTGAATTACAATTGTTTGTTCTCACCCCTGCCTGTTTTTTTGTGTCTTTAGTGCTTCGTGTTCCCAGGAACATTAATCATTTCTGTCCTATTTTCCTCATGCACCTGGATTGCTGTTGCAATTTTATGTCTATTCATTTTAAGAGTGAAGCTGCTGTGGGGACAGAAGAAGAAACAACTGGAAGATCTCACTTACTGTCGAGAGGAAAGGTGAGTGTAACGGCTGCTTTTATCAAGTCCAACATCAGGAATGATGCATCTTTGTGCAAAAAAAGCACAAAAAAGTTGTGTGAAACAAGGGAGAAGCAACTGCATTTCCAGCTGCAATGAAGCATGTAGGTTCACTCCCTGCTCCAGCTCGCTTTTTTGGGCTCCTTGTCCTGTTTCCAGACTGTCCTGTGTGTAAATCTAAATTAATTAACCATTTCTCACTTGCATCTAGGAAAAGTTTGCGGGAAATGGCTGAGCGCTTGGCTGACAAGTATGAGGAAGCCAAAGAGAAGCAAGAAGACATTATGAACAGGTGAGTGCAAACAACGCTCGGTGTCATCACAGATCACTTGCTGTTGTGTTGAAGTTTGCAAGCGTGGTAGAAGGGATGGGCAGAAAGTGCCACCCCGGTTTGTTAAGAAGACCAGAAGATGCTGTTTAATGGGGCTCAGTGGTGATTTTCAGTACTGTTCAGGTCCGAACTGAGGCAGCTGCTGTTCAGAAACACTGGGTGGCAGAGGGAAGTCAAGTCTTGAGCCCCTGAGACTTAAGAGTCCTACAAGATGCTTTTCAAAAACGTGCAAGACTGTTGGTGTCTGAGCAGAACTGGTCTCATAGGTAGGTTAATTCAGCAACATTTCTTGCTTTGCACATGAAGGATGAAGAAAGTACTTCGGAGTTTCCACTCTCAGCTTCCTGTTCTATCAGACAGTGAGAAAGATATGAAGAAAGAATTGCAGGCGATACAGGACCAGCTGCAGCACCTGAGCAACGCTATCAGACAGGTGAGAGAACGAATCGTCTGGCTGGCGGGTTACTGACACCACCTCACACCTCAGGACAGCGCTGATAGAACATGGTTCTTGCGCCAGAGCAACCTGGTACTGTTGTTAAATAGCAGCAACATCAGAAATTAACTTCTGCCCCTTGTTGCACAGACAGACCCTCTGCAACCCAGTATCAACCCTAAGGAAGTGTTCATGCCTTCCGCAGTCCGAGCACTAACGGTCTCGGCTCCTTGTGGGGGGGGGAGAGTTAAACCCAGAGAGCATCACTTCACCGCAGTGTGACACACCAGTCTGGAACCAGAAGCAGCTTTCACTGTGGCAGGCAGTGCCAACACTGACTCGGGTCTTTTCTGTGCCTGACTTTTAGGTGAAAATGAAAAAGGAATACCAGCAGAAAAAGATGGAAAAGGGCACCAGCCCCCGAAAACCCAGCATCAACCTCAGTGCCTACCAGAGCAAATGCATCCAAACCGTCCTGAAAGAAGAGTAAGTTAAAGCTCAGATCCTCCCGTAGCCTTCCAGCCCTGGCACTCACACGAGCAATTCCAGTTCCTAGGGTGTCACTTAACCTCTGTGCAGCCTGAGGGGTGACTGATGCACCAGCTGGAGTTGGTGAGATGGTCTGAAGCACAAAACGTGCCAGCTCCTGGTAGGAGCACTCGCCATCTCACACTATTAAAGCGGATTTAGTCTGAGTGCTTTTGCCCAAGGATCTCTTGGCAGTGTGAATCCAGCCTGTAATTAATAAAGTGACTTGCAGCCGTGCTCCCCTTCTCCTCTCGTGCCATATAAAGTATTTTCCATCCTGATTAGTTTTGAGCAAAAGTGACTTTGCAGCCTTTTGATTTTTGAATTTCTTTTTCTTCCAGGGGAGAACACATAAGGGAAATGGTAAAACAGATCAACGACATCAGAAGCCACGTGAACTTCTAACGTGTCCACGACAAGGAACCCACACCGAAGGGCTGGACGAGTTCTCCTTCTCCCTGGTATCTCCCCTTGTATATTTAACAGTTGTATGTTGAACAATCCACCTTTTACTTCTTACTTTGTAAAGATGGACTGTGAAATAAAATGCTTTTGATAAGACTCCTTATACACTGCGGGTTTTTTTGCTTTTCTCCTGGGAGGGAGACTGTGCAGCAGCTATTTTACCCCTGCAGTATGTTCCAGCAGAATACTTACAGCTGGCTCAGCAGTGGGGGGAGGTTTTGCTCCCTGGGGTTACTGTGGGCTCCTGCCCTCGGTCCGTGGCGCGACTGCTGCGGGGGAGGCCTGTGGCAGAAGGGAGAGTAGAAAGACCAGAGAAGCCCACACACTTCAGCAGCTTTTTTTAATTGGGAACACTTTTCTTCATAAAGGACACACCTTCAATACAGTTAACAAATGGTTACACTTGAATCCTGGAGACAGCAGAACTCTACACCCACAATTGCACAGGACACCAATGGCTTGGTTCACTGGAATGCAGTATTAACTTCCAAACACTCAGTTTGCCTTTATCAAAAGATGGCTCTGGCCTCCACCTTGACCTTCAAAGGCCAATTAAGTTACCTGCTGTAGACAAACCTTAATGGACAAGAAAAAGTGTTGTCCCTTCCCCACACCCCTTAGAAAAGGTGACACGGTCAAGCTCAGTTTTGAGACGTAGTACTGCACTGCTACAGAAGTGGCACGGTAAGAGGTCCCCCAGTAAAGCTGTAAGGGAAGGAGAGCTGTTAGTACCTGTTAGGTAACTCGGTTACTGGACATGCTGCAAGAACACTTGGTTTTTGTACAGATTAAGACTATACAGGTATAGGAATGCATACAGAGCTCGACCTCGTCCCTGATACAGTCCACGTGAACAGAATCCAGAATCCCCTCACCCTGTGTAGTGTTGCTGACCTGACGGGTTAGTAGTGCCTGTAAAGAATCTCTATGTAATAAATGAGGAGAACCCATCACCCTACTCCAACCAAGCTCCAGAACACCAAGGGGTGGAAGGAAGAGCATTTGTTCTGTGACCTTTTATGAGTGATACCACCATAATCCATCCAGTGATGATCTACATCAAGAGCTTTTACTGCACTTCATTCCAGTCTTCTAAATTTACACAGTTTTGTTTTTAAAGGCCCCTTTAAGTTTCTGAAGCTCAGCAGAAGCTCGAGTTCCTGTTTCTGAAGCTGTGCTTTCCTTCCCTGGGCGGGGAGAGCCCCTCTGGGCGTGCAGGAGAGCTGTTCCTAGTGAGCACATCTCCCACCACTTCTGGGAATTTGTAACTTAGCCATTTGCACTGGTTGGTGAAAAAGGTCACTCGTTTCAACTCTGAAACGGCCACAGCCAGTACTGAAACAGGAGTAAAGGTGTTGGGGTGTGTGATGGAATAAGGTGGTAAAAGAAAAACAAGGCTACAGTAATTGTGTGCTCATCCTCTCCAAACCAAAATGAAATTCCTTCACTGTGCCTGATTTAAAAGCAAGGGCAGGCAGCAGCCAGCGCCAGGCCCTTCAGGTGAGCTCTCACCTCAGGCCCCTTCACACCCTACCACGTCTGCCTCCAGCCTCCTCTAACTAACCCCACATCTGCTGAGAAAAGTACACAAGCGTGCATACGAACACACACACGCAAGCACACACATGCAGCACACACACACGAACACACATGCACACACACACGCAGAACTCGCACACACGCAGAACACGCAGAACTCACACACACACACACGCAGAACTCACACACACACACACGCAGAACTCACACACACACACACGCAGAACTCACATGCCCGTGTCTATGAACGATCACAAACCGATTGCCCATTCGCTGCTCTGCCTGCAGCCACCCGCTGCCATCGGACACCGCAGCTCTGGAAAGCCAGGTCAACTATTCGTAAACAGACAAAGGAAAAGCCACAGCAGCCCTGGACTACCTGAGGCAATCCAAACCGGTCAGCTACAGCAGCGGCTGTGGAGAGCAGGCCAAGGCCGGGGTGCTGAGCAGGCGCACTGACACAGGGACCAGCACGGGACGCTGAAAGGCCGTGAGCAGCTGCTTTCCTTGCTCTCACACTAGGACAGGCCAGAAACTCAACCAAAAACCTCTTTTTTCTGCATAGGTCTTCAGGTGCAGATCCTGAAGTGTTCGGCTGGCTGAAGAGATGTATAGGATGTGTTGTAGTTTTGCCATATAACCACAGGCTTCCTTAAACACTGCTGCTGCACAGGTTAGCTATCAGTAACCAGTCAAGAGTTAGTTTTTGGGAAGGAAGGGAACATAGAAAAAAAGCTTTTCATTCTGCAGCTCCTAATAAAAACCCTGTATTTTTCTTCCTCCAAAGTTTATTCAACAGAATAGGACCCCAATGCCTGGAAAACTGAATGCAAAACATCTGGTACTGGATTTCTACATCAGGAGGCAGCTGCTGTCACCTCACAGTTCAGCAAACAGTAAGAAAGGTTAAAAACCTCAAAATCTGGTAACAGCCAATTAATAAAGAAGCTAAGTCACATTTCAATTTCACTTTTAAGTGAAATAGTGCCACTTTCAGAAGATGACAACTCTGCCATCTGTGAGTCTGGTCATTGCTAAGGTAGGAAAACTGGCTTTTGGGTGTCAGGATTCTGAAAGGTGTCAGGATTCTGGGGGCCCAACTTAAATGCCTCTATGCC
>NW_010333417.1:935-15416 GCF_000700745.2 Antrostomus carolinensis | reverse complement strand
TTTTACACAATAAGAATATCTAAGTTCAGCGCTGCACAGAGACATGAGACTGGTGGAAACAAGCCTGACATGATGCCCTTTGCTAAACAGATTAAAGATGAAACAGAAACGTGCAGGACGGGTGAGAAACTACAGACAATGTGCTGTGCAGTTTCCTAGGAATGTTCTCTAGTAGGAAACAGCATCTGCCAACACAGAACCCAATCTTTAAAACATCTGTCTTTAGATGGAACACTAACATTAGTCTGTTTCATACTAGGTTTTATTTTTAGTATCAACCAAGACAACAAACTGATAAGCTGCCTGTGGTAGTTTTTCCTTTTTTGACTAGATCTAATAACTCTACATGAACAGAATTTAACATCAGTTATGATTTGATGGAGACAGGAAGATCTGGCATTGACACGCTTCCTGTCTTTTTGAGGTGACAATTTGCACCCAAACCTAACAGCCCAACCATAGTTCCTCTGCCAGAAAGAAAATGTCAGATATTTTCTCTCCTAACTCAAAAGCTACTATTGGAGAATACGATTCCTCTGTCATGAAGGTACTTAGAGGAGCAGTACTACCCTTTCAGTGATGTGACCGCTTCCCAGATACGGAGGGCTCTCAGTTTAGGACTCGCCAGTGTTAGTTCCTGGCTACTGATGTTTTGCATTAATATTTATTTGCTTCTTCAGAAAATGGAGGCATTGCTACTCAGTGAAGAAGCCAATGGTACGTGTAATCATAAGCCAGATCAGAGCCTGACAGTGTCTCCAGATCGTCACTGGGGATGCCTCAGTCAGACAGCAGGTAACTGAGTATGACACTATAAATTACCCAGATGTTTTCCACAAACAGCATGTCAGTTGGTGCATTCAACTGAAGAAAAGCCAAAGCTCTGTAGCAAGCCAGATTCTTCTGTTCATGTTCTGTTCTTCTGTTCTGTTCTTGTGAAGAACAGAACTTAGGACCACACACTAACCTCATTTAAATGGTGAAAAATGTTATTTCGTTCACTGAAACTGAGGAGGGAGATTAAAACACCCAAAGGAGTCCAGTGCCTCATCACACCCCTCAGCTGATTTCCCTGGTCTCCAGCTGCTGCTCTGGAAGAGCAGAGGGGTCCCACAGACCCTGCCAGCCTGCACACTTAGCTGACAGTTGTCTGAAGCATCTCAAACAACACTAGGTGCTTATGTTTTGGCAACTGAACCTCTTTCTAGAGAATAAAATGTTCCTACCTAAATTTTCTCCTCTTAAAGTGTCAGCTCTGCTCTTACACCGACACTGTTTGCTGCTGCTGAACTCTGAAATCTTTCTTTCTGCTGTTCTTACCTCACTCTGTCCCTAACAAGAGCAGCTCTCGCTTCTCCCCCTGCTCCCAGTCTCCCAGGACTTCAGATTCAACCATTTCCTCACTCAGTCCAAGGCAGGCATTCCAGCAGCTCTTGCTGACTTTAGCACTGTGCTTTATAGTGCACATTTGATTAAATTAATGGATAGAGAGGAATTTCTGCAGTTCAGACTTATTTTTTCAGACTGCTACTTCCTGGCTCAAGATGGCATAAATACATCTACTTTCCTCCATTCCTTTAAAATAGACATAATATATAAATCACGTTACTTTGGGATCGTCTTCTCTAACAGATACAGTCTTAATTAAAGATGACAGACAGTTCTGTAGGGCACAGAACAATTAAGCCTATGGAAAAAATATAATCTTAAAAGTAAAGGACTAAATATTTGTATAACAAAGTATTTCTCTCTCAGAAATATTGTGCACTTGTAATTTCAGATGTAGTGAAATGAAGTGGAAGAGCTGAAGAAATTAATATTCTTTTAAGCACATCTCCCATCATGACTGTAGCAGAGAACTATTAAACCTAGAAATGTCCTTCAGGTGTTTTTCTGCTTCACAGAAGAATTACATAATGAAGTTATTAAAATTCTTATCATACTACTTAATAAATGCTCTACTATGACAAAGAAATTAATTGAATGCTGTGATAGTTTTGATTTGGTATAATGTATTTATTGATTTTATGTAAGAGAAAGCTCCCAAGTCATTTCCTTATGCAAAACAATCCAGTGTGTGTGTGTGTGTATATATAATCTTTCTCTATTTATATCTATATCAGATTCAGAGTAGGAATTTTATTTGCACAGAAAAATGCTTACACTTCTCTGAATAACTCATTAAAAACATCTTAAAATGAATGTAAATGCTTTTCTCGAATACTCAGCGAGTGTAATTTACCTAATGTGTCCTAAAATGCGTTGTGTGCAATTTCTAATGCCTCCAACTTTTCCCTGGTTTACTTTTTCCCCAATTATTAAATTACACATGGAAAGTACACTCCAGCAGATTGCACTTACCCTCTCGCTGGTCCTCCCACTGAAACGACCTGCAGAGGAAATGGCCCTCTACCCCCTCGTCCACGTCTGCTTCCAGCCCAATGGCCGACTACAGTGCCGGCAATTTCAAGTTTCCCTCCCTGAGAAGGAATAGGTTGGACTCCTGCACATAAAAGCAAAAACCAAACCTTGATCTTCACAATCATCATGTTCAAATTATGAATGAATGGAAAGCTGCTTTGCTTAGATTTTATCACATATACAGTTTCCTCTCTTGACACTGGGAGATTATTTCTCATTCTGCAGTCTTTCAGAAGTATTGTATTTCCAAGAGTCTTTCTTTCCCCCTTTTTTAAAATAGACATGAATTCTGAAAAGAAAAATTATCTTACACATGTGCTTCAGTTTCAGTAATTAAATATATACTTTAGATAAGCATTAAGAAACTGAAGTGAAATTTTATAAGCTGTCTGAAGTTTTTTTCCTGCATTCCTAATGAAGATGTAATTTCTGCAGGTTTAAAGGCTCTTTTTAGTGAACAACAAATATCAGCATAAGACACATAGAATATAACTGCTATAAACAACTCACTAGGCAGAATTATCTTCTATTAACACTAAGTTGTTATAGAAATCAAGCGTTTAAACTGATCTGGGTGTAAGAGGTAGCTTTGTCCTTCCCTTACCAAGCAAGCAGCTGAACTTGCAAATGTCTAATACCAAAGTATCTTCTTTTCAAGTTGCTCCTATCTTTATACCTGTGTTTTGCCCTTAAAAATCAACGCTGGGGCATAACATATGTTTCAAGAAATCTAGGTAAGTGCAACTGAGCCAGATGTTACTGGTAAGACCATCAGCACTGAAGGGGTTACAAAACACAGCATTTATGCAGCCATGATTAGTCTTCAAACGTTAATACGCTACGAACTAAATTACCAATTAAACTCAAAAAGGTTCATACTTCCCTGTACAAGTCTTTCAGCTTCAAATGCATATTTTTTTATTGGGGTAAAGTTATTCACACAAGGAAGCATTAGAAGTACGTTTGCTCTTAGGATAAAAGCTCAGAGGTGAGAAAGAACAGCTAAATATATGGAAAAATTTTACCCTAAATGGAGGATTGGAGTTACCAGGAGTTTCCATTGTCCCACCTCATACAAGAGACGAGCAACGGGCACACAGGTAGGTAAGGAAATCTCCCGCCTGTGTCCGTGCCGACAGCGATGCCAGCGAAGAAGGGCTTAGCAGTAACACCAAAGCCAGTCATTTCTAGGTTGGGTTGGTTTTGCAAAAAGCTCAACTGCCCCCAAATTTTAGAAAATAACTGTTAGTACATTGAAGCAAAGTTCAGCTGATTACAGATTCCACCCCTGCATTGTGAAGTGCAGGAGACAGACTGTCTCATTAGGTTTTACGGCTACCCTGTGTTTGGGGGAGGGTTTCTAGGCGTGAGAGAGGCTGGCGCCGAGGGGGCTTTGCTTTGCGGCGGGGACCTGGGGAGAGCGGAGCGGACAGCAGCCTGGGCAGGCTCTAGAGAGGGAGAGCTGAGACAGTTAGGGAGAAAGGGAGACGGCAGTCAGTAGGAAAGCCTCAGACCAAACCGTAAAGTGAAGGAAGCTGTTGCCAGAAGCTCTAAGAAAAGGGGTTTGGGTATAATTACCGCCCTGAAACTTGCTAGTCCTGTTGCTGTCATTGCCAGAGAAGGCTCCGGAGTGTCCTGCCGATGCCGCCACCCGGAAGGCCCGGTAAGCACCTGTGGCTACTGTTTCCCCATAAGGGCCTCCGAAGCCATAGACTCCTGTTAGACCCAGGGTAAAGAGAGACAGGGGAAAAGCTGTGAGGGGGCCAGGCATCTGGGAAGGCCCCTAGCAGAGACGCTGCTGCCTCCTTCCACCCTTCTGGAGTCAGCCGGGAGGGCCACGCTCCTGCAGGCTGGGCTCCTGCAAGCCACTGCTGCTGAGGAAGCCCTGGCCAAAGATGTCCTACTGCCTTAGCAGGCCTTGAACCTGGGTGTGGAACGGGCATCCCAACTTTGACAGCACGACGTGCACGGAAAGGTTTGAGACAATTTTTTGGCAATGAGCTCTGATGGCTACAGTCGTGGCACCCCAAGAACATCTTGGTCCCAGTGTCCAGTACCAGTACATCTATGGGCCTTGGCACTGGAGAGATTCTGAGAAAGGGAATAATTCTAGAAACAGCCTGGAATGGTTGTATCCGTATTTACACCCAAGGGTGCCAATGGTTAAATGACTGTAGCAAATACAGAGGGGTGGGGAGGAGGAAAGGTTATCTTCAACCCTGACAGTTAAAACTGTCCATTAATTTAGGTATGATTAATATTTATAAATATAAAAGTTCTGAAGCAATGTACACTGCAAATAAGAGCCTTTTCATATGGCTGAAAATTGGTCAGTGTTGACCAATTCCTCTTTTTTCTATTTAATACAATAGCAATAAAAATATTTTGATCTGGCAGATCTAAAAATCCTGATGGAAATACACAGCAATACAACACATTCCATATTGCTAGGCTATGGCTAATAAAAGTAACAACAAAATACAGTGACTGGCACACGACAACACATGCCGACCACTTGCTTTTATGTATTTTTTCCTGTGAAATTAATCAGGCAAATCAGTTCATTGTTTTGGGATGTAAAAGACAAGGTAAGACACGTTTCAACACCGCTGTCCCATCACTTACCAGCAAAGCCTCTCCCCCTGCCCTGAGGTGGTGGGACTGGCCCAAAGTGTCGAGGATACATAGAAGCTGGATAGAAAGGCATGGCAGGTGGAGGTGGGAAAGGGAGCGGATGGTTCTGCCTGGAGAAATTTAATCCTTCTAGGATGCTCTGACGCATCTTTTCAACCTTGGCTGCCTGCTCAGCCTATGAACGAAGCAAAGGTCACAAAGAGATGTTAAAATTCTCATTTGAATTGTATAAAGCTTCACTTACACAACAAATTCAAAGAAAGCAAAATAACAGATGAGTTTATAACCATTGCAAACAACTTCCATAAAGCTAGCTAGGAAATTACAATGATCTGTCTTGCATACCTACTAATAGTTCAATGATACCAGAATTGTTCACAAGGAAATCTTTATGCATTAGTAGAGAGACAGGAGTCTAAATACTGAGAGAGTTCAGAAGTCGCTAACACAGAAACAGTTTACAAGTTAAAAAGGGTTTTCCAGAAAGGAACTGAGAAATCTCTGTCTATAGTCCCCTGAACACTTCACGCAGTCCTTTACACAGAATAATTGTCCCAAACCTGGACTGCAAATCAAAGTCTAAGGAAACGGGTTAAAACACGCCTGGAGGCTAACAGGCCTGAGAGGCACCATGGCCATCATCAATATTTAACCTACGATCAGTTTCACTGATCAGTCAGAAATAAGAGGTAAGCTTTTTTGTTAGGATTTCTTATGTCCCAAAAAGTTAAAAAAAAGTAGTTTTGGTCATTCAGTAAACTGTTGATTTTTATCAGTTTCCTGTTTTTAGTTAGGTAATAACTTTGTATGATATATATATATATACAATGAAAAACTAATTAATTTGTATTTTAAGATGGTTGAAAGAAACATTAAAAAATTTTGAGCTTAAGGACCATAAGAATTACTTCAGTCTGTAAAATAAGAAAATCACAAGTTTTCTTTCATTATAAAACCATTGCAGCTTAGTCTTTCCCAAGTCTTGCTAGCTTGACCCAAAAAGACAGTACTTGAACAAATGAGCAGAGATAGTTTTCAACTCAGTTGTTCATTACACCACAATTGCATTCCAGTTTCAGTTTCCAGAGAGAAAAAAATATGAAATTACGATTTACGCCAGTTTACTTTTTCCAAATCTAGTGAAATATCATCATAATCATCAAGAGTAGGAGAATAAATAGTTGAAGAATACCCATTAGCCTGTCACCTCGTACTCCTCTATTAAAAGTAACGAGATGATACATGAAGTGACTGATAAACCAACCACTTCTGAAAATCTGGCACGTTTGATCCTTCTGAAACTACACACCTGACCATCACAGAGGTCAATGAGCGGAACTTTCTCCCGGCTGGCTTTGATGAGCTTGGTCTGGAATAATTTTCCATCAAAATACATCCACGGACAGCAGTGCTCCCATGGAATAGGCTGTCCGCAAGCATCGTTTGCAAAAAGCGCCATATCGACACCACTCATAAATAAAGCAGACAGCTGAATTCCTCGGGGATCCAGATTCTCTATCTGTTTAAAAAAAAATTAAAAATAATTGTAAATTTAATAAGATAATCATGAGCTGTAATTCCAAGTTATTCCAATAGTTACAGTATTTTCAAAACTCTTGAAAACAGAGCAATTTTAAAAGGTCATCCAGACTTTTCACATGTAATTGCCAGTTTGACTAGAAGAATGCACCAAAACCAGTTGCCTGTATACATCAAACTGCGATAACTCGGGAAGGTTGTTTCCATCCACCCACTCTAGAGGTGAGAGATAAAACCAAAAAATCCTCTACTTCCTCAACAACAAAGCACAGGGAATTATTTCTAATATTTTAATCTTTTAACTCGATTCCTTAGCAAGAAGGCAGTAAAAAGTTTTAAGTAAAATACACATCCTGAATTTGTGGCATGTGGTGTCTAAACCATGTCAGGTGCATCCTTCAGCTGCATAAAGATCACTGATAAATATGCAGTACAGAGTTTTTCAAACAATGCTAAAGCATGTTCTAAGCAAGGAAAAGCTTTAAAGACACTTACAGGAAATTAGCAGCAGAAAATGTCATTCAAAAATTTATTTCAAATCATCTTGTGCTTCTGAGATACTTTGTAGAAAGCCTCAGGAATGAGCTCAATGCTAGCATTCAATTTTTCTTCCCACGTACATTTCCCTTCAAACTCCTTTATAATGGATTTTCTATTAGCTTGATTCAAGATTTTGCTGTTAGAATGTGTCTCTTATTAATGGAGTAATGTGTATGCATACAACAGCTTTATTTAGGATGCAGGATAGATATACAAAAGTAGAATTAAATAGTGAATAATAGCTGGTGGTGGAAACAAAAAGGATTTGCTTGCAGCAAATACATTTTTAGCTCTGGCATAAGAAAATATCACTACTAACGTTCTCTAAAACACTCCTGAAAATATCATACCTTTCTTGGGAACATTTTCAAGATCTTGGTATTAAATTTTAAAATTAAACTACATTACATTCTGTATGCACAAGCAACCTTTAAGATTCAAAAGACTCCCCAGATCGTTTTGCAGATATGCAGCTGGGTTCACACTCAGCTGCAATTTCTGTCTGACTTCAACAAGAAGAGAAGCAGCTCCTTCACATGAAGACAGCAATACCATGGCATGAAATACTGCATCTTTCAGTTAACCGACATGTATGATGGAAATGATCCATATTACTCTTCAGGTATGATTTAAAAATAAAACTTGGAGCACAATTTCTATTAAACAAAACCACTGCATGCTGTTTATATCAACTGCCTTGTCTCTGCCCTTTACTTTGTGTTGGAATGGAAAAAACATTTTCTCTGGGAATTCCTTTCTTGGATCTCTAAGACCACCAGTATTCACAGTGGGGTTTCCTCCTCTTTGCATCAAATCTTAAGACAGAGGCAAGACTTTAGTAGCTCCTACAGACACCTTTGCCAAGGTTACTACCCCTAGATGTTATTTGTTTATTGTGTTGTGTTTTGAAGGTGGACACTGAAGACGAAGTGGCTGACACACTGCTGTTCTTTGAAGCATGCAGCCTTGCCTACAAAACTGTCATTTGAATTTCCACCGACACCAACCAGTACAACTACTCAACTTCAGGAGAGCTTGGGGTAGATGTCTAGGACCACGCTCTCATGGTTCTCATGAGACTTTAAAAGACTCTCTGCTATACTCTGCCAAGTCCAATGTTTGTCACCTCAGATGAGCTACATACATTTCTTCTGAACGTACAGAATAACTCACTGTTGCTTCATTCCTTTAGCAGAGGTTCACAGAATCACAGAATGGTGGGGTTGGAAGGGACCTCAGGAGATCATCCAGTCCAACCCCCCTGCCAAAGCAGGTTCCCTATTTTACAGGAAAGTGTCCAGGTGGGTTTGAACATCTCCAGAGATGGAGACTCCACACCCTCTCTGGGCAGCCTGTCCCAGGGCTCCGGCACCCTCACAGGGAAGAAGTTTTTCCTTAAGTATGTTCTTGAATTCTGGTGGCTTTCTAGAGATTTCTTCAGCCTGCTCTTGTTCTTATCAGACAAATAATGTGATTTTATGGCTCGTTTCTGTCCAAGTAGAACTGGATTCTTGTACCATTCTTCCATACCAGTAATACAGGTTTGGCCACATGCTTCCCTGAAGACAAACTACCGCTTTTCATACAACACAGACAACTGTCATCTTTGGACCACAGTCTCCAGGGTTCTGAAAGGTCCAATGAGCACACAGGGCTTCCAGTACGAACATCTAGTAAACACCTTGAAAAGGAATTCCAGCAAACACCTGAATGATTCTCCTGATGGACAGCACCTACATTCAGGCTGCTTTTAAGGAATTAGCCACAATGAGCACTTAAAAACGCTGTTGTCAGGAGTTTAACATGCTCATAATCCATCTCAGCAGCAACCCAGTCCTAAGTGCTGAAGCAAACAAGCAGTCTTGTATGAACTCATCAGGTGTCATTACAGTCGTCTTCATCTCTGCTTCTTCACATCTTTTTCAGCAATGAAGGAAAGGCCAAATAAACGTCCTCCTGTTGGACTGCATTTATTTATTTGTTTATTATTTGAGCTGTTGGCATTCATTCTTTGGTACATGGGAAGAGGATTTTGTTTGTTTTTCTCTTAACTCTGCCATTAAGATTGCCAACACATGGATTCTCTACTTGCTGTGTGGTAAGTTCAAATAGATTCCAAAGTGGATTCTGTTGTTTCTTCCCCTTATATTTATTAGTGCTTCTCTGGCTTCTATCAGCAGACTGATTTGGTTTATAGCCTGAGACTGAGAAGTCCTTGCCAGGGTGCTACATGCAGGAATGCAAGCCAGATTCTGCTTGTCACCCACAGAAGAAACATAGTCACTTGCTGGCTTTGAGAACACTCTTGCAGACTTGGCATTAGTGGCAAAACATTCCTTAAACAAGCCTAATAGCTGAAATCTGCATGAACTTAATTACTGTTTCTTCTTATAAGACTTGTGCTCCTTTTGTCTGTGCCCCTCTGCAGTGTGCACCCAGGAATACAAACAAACCTGGGAAACAAGGACCTTCTTCTCCTTGCTGACTTAACTACAGACAGAACGTGTCCAGGCACTGCTGGGAGCAGAACTGGTCACTAGACCTTCCTGAGCCCTACGGTACCTGAAAGACTATTTGAAATTACTTCTTCGACATCAGGTTGTATGATGAAGAGGTGATCAGCATTCTCACCTCCTTTGCTACGTTGATGACCAGTGCAGACAGGAGATAAGATGGTTCACTTTCAGTTGTGCATTCCTTATATATCCTAATACCTCCCATACCTTCCAGTTATCAAACACACTACTGGGCTTAACGCGCCATCAAATACACTATTGGACACATTATGTAGAAAAAAGTATCTCAAATTATTTCCATTCAGAAAAATGTTTGCTTGAAAAAAACCCAAACAATGGACTAAATAATCCTACCATTTTATTCAGAGAACTTCACAGCAGGTTCTGAACAAATTCTGAAGAGCAAACATGGTAAAAGCAAAAAAACAAATCTCATGCAGCTCAAAGGCTCAAAGAGGAAATTTCACTGTGAGCATATGAAGGTTGGACGAGGAAATCCCTTGGAGTACAATGATTTCGCACAGATTGATGAGCATTCTGTATTTACAGTACAGACACCACACTAAACTCTATCAATTAGCTAGCAGTATTTACTTCATATAATGCTACTGTATTAGAAAAAAATAGAAATGTTGAGATCTTAAATTTTAAAATCCTCAAAATAATTAGTTTACAGTTCTGTTGAGTAGTAATAAACTGTTTTCCCTTTCTTCTCCTGCATTTTTCCACTGAAAATCATGCAAGTCTTTCTCCATTGACAGACTTAGCTGCAAAAATCCTTTGAATACTGAGTCATGAAAAAAATATCCAGCTTAGTATTTAAGAACAGCCACACAAGGAGGAAGTCTTTTTTTTCTTTTTTTTAAAAAGATCCTTTTAATGGAAGCACATTTGTTTTAAACTTCCAAGACACAGTTATTAAGAAACTGTGAGCAAAGGTTCTTCAGTATAGAACATGTTTAAGATTTTAGTTATCTATCCAACCAGTGAGACAGAACTGACTAACAATCTTTGCAATACTTTAAAATAGTAAGAGTAATATTTTGGAAAGTATAGGTAATTATGCAAGGCATTTAGTGAGACAGGCACATACACATCACCTACTACAGTCATCAACATGGATCAAGTTGGGAATAAATCTCTTAATTTATGTCAGTTATAGTTAAGAATTAATTACCTTGAGTTCCTGAAGCTGGTCAGGTTCGTAGAGCTTTGGAGACAATGCTTGGGCAAGAAAAGCATCAAGTTCTTGGCGACGAAGTATACGAACCCCTGGCCACTGTACCATATACCTACAGAGGAGGCCCATAATTACACATAAGCTTCCATTAACAGGTAAATCAAGTGGCATTTTATTTGATCAGAAGTCATCAGAATGCAACAACAACAAAAAATAGTTCAAAAGGTGGAAAAGACTAAATAAATTTGAAGGTTAAATTTGTTTAAATTCAAATGGAAGAGCTTCTGGCTCGGAATCAGTTATGCAAGAGCCTGCTTCCAGTGAAGAAGGGGAGGACAGGCCTCCAAAAGAGAATTTAAAATATTCTCATACATCTAAAAATAAAGTAATATAAAGATTAATGTTCTTTATAAAAAAGACTAATGGTAAAAGGACATGTGAACATAGTTTCCAGATAACACATTACCCAGAAAATATTCAGTCAGTGAATTTTATCCTCATGTTCTAATGAACAATTTATATACGACACATTGCAGGAAAGAAACATGCTGTCCACATGAATGAGGAGCTCTGCTGTAAGATACCATTTGGACTATTTTTTGTACACTTACTATTCTATAAGGAGAAAAACAAAGGAGCTTTAGTGCTCAAAAGGCAAGACAAAGTACAACAGAACTGAAGACAATTTTACATTTATTACTCTCAAAAATAGCTTAACATTTTCATATGCAACATGCTAACCTTGGATTCTGCCAGATTTATAAGCTAGTCATACTGAAATAATCCCTGCTTTCCAAAAAGGTAAGCATCTCTCAACTCCTCAGTCAATTTTCAATCTGAAAATTAAACAGGTAAGTATTTTGGACCTTGTGACTTTCTCTTTGAAAAGCCAAAGTACAGAATTAATACTTCACCTGTTGGTTATCACCATCTCAACTAGATGAGCAACTGGAATACAGGCAACCTAACACATCACAGGCAAAGTATCGCTCACATTAACTCTCCATCCTGATAAGCTGCTAGGCAGCTGTTCTCCGAAGAACGCTCTCTTTTGCTTTCCAACCTCACCAACACAGCCTCCGAGACCCCAAATATTATTTTTTAGTAAGCTGGAGCCCAGAGTACAGTAAGGGTAAAACTAATCCCAGTGCTACAGTGGCCTCTTTGCAACACAAGATTTTTTTTCCTCCTCCCTTCAGTCCTCTGGAGACTGAAGAAAGCAACTCTGAATACACAGCATGCTTTTAAGACTCACAGCAGCAACGTTCTAAAAGCAAAACAACCCCCTTCTCCTAGTGACGTTGCAAATATGAATTCAGAGTTTCTATACTCATAGTTTAATACCAAGTTAAATACATCAGAGAGATCACGCAGTGAAACCTTTCCCCCCTTCTGTTTCACCTGAAGGTACGACTGACCTTAGTACACAACAGAGCACCATAAGATGAGTGGGCACATTAGTTGGATTGAGCATTGCTGGTGTATCTGATCTCATACAGGCCAAAAACGCCCTCATTCTTCGGTTCTTGTCTTCTACTGCTTTTCCCAGCCACAGCTTCTTCAGATTAGGACAGGTCCATTCCCTGAAGGCAAGTGCTTCCACCAGCTCAGGGGTTTGAGGAGATTTTCCTTTGTAAGCAGCCCATTCTTTAATTATCACTGGTGAAACTACAAAATGGCAACAGTGGAAAGAAAGTATTCAGAGTTAAAAAGTAGCCTATATTTAAAACTCTGTATGCAAGAGATTTTGATCCAAAAAGCATCACTTAGAGACTGCGATAGATACCAGTGTTCTGGACTACATTGGCAAATTGGTAATTCAAACTCTGTATGGACCATCTTTCAACTGTGATCAACATGCAATCAAGTGTACACTAGGAATGTTACATTAATATTTTCAAATTAACATACAACATAAGGGAATGACATTTTTCTTAAAGCAGCACAATTTGAAAATGCAATTTTCCCCTCAAATATCTGTGTTATTGGTCAAAAACCTACAATGATAAATAAAAATAGTACATAATACAAATATATTCCATATGTGGGTCTTTTAAGAACAATATAATCCTAGTGATTTTATTCAAATCAGATTTAAAACTTATTCTTGCTTGGAGTTGTTCAACTACTGCAATGGAAAGAGATCTCAAATATGGGTGGGTTTGGCTTTTTTTGGTGTAATAATTTTACAAAATATTATGTAAGCCTTTCAATTTACTGCACTGCTTTCTATTAAAAGGTCAGTATTTTTGTTTCTGCTAAGCTCCCTTTCATCCACATCAAAACAACGACTGTTTGACTCTCGATTGCTGCTAAATCATCTCCCTTTTTATGTTTGAAGGCCACCAAAACAGAATGCAAGAAAGAAAAGAAAAGTCAAGACTGAGCAATGATACCTTTGGCCTTGGAATGACCCCAAGTTTGACACAGATCAAAATTTGTTTGCACTCTTCTGAATTCAGAGCCCAGTTATGCAGTGTGGAAAGATTCACGGAGCTCATTAGCGAAGCTTCAGGTTACAGCCCGGAGAGATCCACTGCAGGGGCAGGGACCTGCCCTCCCTGCTGGAAACCTTCTGTCCCAGATGGAGCAGAGAGCACCGCTGGAGCCAGGACAGCCCTTACACCTCCACAGTCTCCTTCAGCAATCAGACATCAGCCTGACAAGTAATTTTACAGCTAGAGGCAGGCAGAGGTGATGACTGGGATTAAAAAAAAGAACCTCCACAACATCCCAAAAGCACCCTCATCCTTTTCTGCAATAAAAGCACTCTAGCATTACAGCTACATCGCATGGAGCTCAGGAGAAGGTTTACAAAGGTAACATGCAGCAGTGAAAATAAATATTCTGATATATTTAGTTGGTAGCCTCACTACAAAATCATGTTCTATTTTGGTTGCTACCGGTTTTTATACGCCACTAAGCTATGTAACAGCCAGCAGAGCCACTGTGTTATTCGTGCAGTTTATCACACCGGTTTTCACTTCTTATTGAGGCCTGGGACAGTAAACACGAGCAAATAAAAGGATATATTTGATGTAGGCTTTCAAAGACACTTCATGTGAGTTAGGTTTTAGAAGCAAGAGATACTTTTGGACCAGAACTTCCTAGCTCTCTCGGCAAACAGACAGGAACACACTCAAGCTACTATGCAGAACAGTTTAATCTGTTAGTGGCAAAAAAATCCCAAACTGTTGACAATTGACATGAAAGAGTTTGTGTTTTGGAATTCTTTTTTTTCTTCCCTTCAGCCTCCTTTGCCAATGGAGGTGATACCCCCAGCTACGCTCAGTGTCTTGGCTTGGGTGCCCCTCCACAGGCAAGGAGATAAAAACTCCACACTCACATCACATCTAAGCACCCTCAGGTGACCACCTCCTCAGCTCCTACAACTCCAGTAACAGCGAGGAAACAGCTGCACAGAGCACAGACACATCACTGCTGTTTCCTTCACATCTATTTCACATTTAAAGACCTCAGGACTATTTTATGTCTATGTTTTCTATCTGCAATCCTACCTTGAAATTTCTACATTCAAATTTACACAGAATCACAGGGTGGTGGGGGTTGGAAGGGACCTCAGGAGATCATCCAGTCCAACCCCCTGCTAAAGCGAGTTCCCTACAGCAAGTTACACAGGCAGGGGGCCCG
>NW_010333417.1:0-816 GCF_000700745.2 Antrostomus carolinensis | reverse complement strand
GTTGCCCCTTGTCCTGTCCCCACCCACCACCGAAAAGAGCCCGGCCCCATCCATTTGGCCCCCACACTTCAGATATTTACAGACATTGATCAGATCCCCTCTCAGGCTGCTCTTCTCCAGGCTGAACAGTCCCAGCTCTCTCAGCCTCTCCTCGTAAGGCAGATGCTCCAGGACCCTCATCATCTTTGAGGCCTCTGCTGGACTCTCTGCAGAAGATCCCTGTCCCTCTTGAACTGGGCAGCCCAGAAGTGGATGCAGTTCTCAGATGTGGCCTCCCCAGGACAGAATAGAGGGGGGGGAGGAGAACTAAGAATATAGTTCAAAGCTTTTCATCTGAGGATGACAACTTCCACCACCCTATGAGGTTAAGGCCACAGAAGAGTACTTCAGTTTGCTCTCAGAACATACCATCTTCAGTCACATGCTGCCTGGAGAGGTCACGCTGCAGATCCACCCTGGCTTCAAAATCTGGTGAAGTACTGGTTATTATGGGAAAGGTAACCCAAGGTAATGGGTTCCTACGAAGGTCACTGTAGAGGACTGGCAAGCAGTATCCTCTCTGAATGATGAGGATGAGGAATCACAGCTGCATCAGCTGACAAGTAACTGTAACACTCTTCACCCAAACTTAGCATTAAATGTAACAGATGAATCAAGCACTTGTCCATATCCACTGATTTCTCCAGGACATTTTTTATCCTTTTGACAACTCTCTACTGGGACTGCTGCCAAAAACATTGTCTTGCTGAGCTGCTGAGGATCTCAGAGGGACGCCTTGTGTTTTTATCATAGACTCATAGACTGGTTTGGGTTGGA
>NW_010333416.1:0-4333 GCF_000700745.2 Antrostomus carolinensis | reverse complement strand
TTGGCTGCCAGCCAAGTTAAACTACCACACTGATTGCCATATCAGGTCCTGAGTCAACTCCATGGTTAGTTTTATGATCCTGGCCTCTGCTGGTAAGAGAAGCAGACTTTGGAGTAGTCAACAACAATGTGTCTATAAAGACATGAAGAACCTTCTTAAAACTGAATGCAGTTGATCCAGTTTCTGGAATGTCAATAATTACCCGTGAAATCATAATAAATTGACCCAGGTCATACATAATAAAAATATTTTCAGTCCTTCAATTATTGGTCTCATTAGGTATGTATGAGTAGTTTACTAAGTAGGTCAATGCCAAAAGTTACAGGTACGCTTTAGGACTCTTAAGGTCATTAATGTTGATCAGAAGAGCTTCTTTAGTGGTCTTATGGTTGGGCCCTTACCAAGAATAATTGTTTTCTACTTGAATACAGTACAAAATTAGTCTCAAATCTGATTTTTTGGTTTGCATCATGCTTTCAGAAGAATCTCTAAGAAGACATGGGAACTGAATTTGTAGTTATGGTTTAATATATGCAGCATATGCTGATTATGAAATCTATACCCTAAACCGCAACTCTATATTTATTAAATTGTTCATATTGTTTTCATTTAATCAGAATGAAACTTGAGTCTGCAACAAGACTGATATGCTGAAATAAATGTGTTTTTGGTTTAGGTGTTATCTTTCTTATGAAACTGTATATTTGTTTTCTTGCTGATAATTCAAATTAATTATGAACAGGTTTTTTAAATAGATAGGGTATTTTTTTCCTCTTCATTATATTTTAATCAAAAGTTTTGGGGAGTTTCCTTTTAATATAGTGGGGATGGCTCCTCTGGTTGCCACAGAATTAGATTTTTATGTCTGAAATTATGCAGAGACTGATTTAAGATGTGATGAAACCTTTTCAACTTACAGTTGTCTAGTGTACACTGTGGTAAATTTTGACCTTGTCAGGTGAAGACAGATGAATTATGATCCAGCCTTTGTGAGAAATGATATGTCTACCATATTAGATTAATTTCCTGTAAACTTCACCATTTTGCATTACCAAACCTTGTAAATGTCATATTTATCCATCATCATGCAATATTTTGATGTTGCTTATGGAGCAGTTCTCATTTCATTTTCAGCTTTTCTAAAGAGTTCTATTTCACTCTTAAATCATGCTTTTTGATTTCTGTATTTTCATTGTTTTTTGTCTAAATCTGCACAGCACCCCTTAAAGAGTTAATGAATGTGGCTTAGTTTCCTTGTAAATTACTTGATGACATTTCTCTTTGAGAGAGGCTGGATTACTTTTTTCTTTTTTTCATATTTTCTGTGAAGGAAAAAAGGAATGCCTATATTATTGTTGTGATTAAAGTAAGGAATTAAATAAGGAAGTTCAAAGATTTAATCTCATATTAAATCTTCTTTCTAACTAGCTGCCTTTCTATCCTTAACTTAATGTGTACCTTTGCATTCTAATATGAAGAACTTAGATTTATGAAAAAAAAAAATAAAGTAACTTATAGAGATCTGAATATCCAAAGATCTAAATTAAAATGAAACTTGAGGCCATAAACCTAGGCCTTTAAATCTGTGCTCAAACAGCTTTCTTTTCTTCTGCGAAAAATATGTATAGACAGTACTGATGAGCAGGATTTCCTTGACTGATAAATTACATTGGCTTAGACAATCAAAGGCACAGTAGAAATACCCTATTTCTCAGGGCTCATATGAGGTGGAAATTCTGGTCCATCTGCTTAAATCCTTCAACAATTAACACCATTAAGAAATTATGTTCCTAATGAGAATACAGTTGTTGCAGTTGAAGTTAATTCATATAATTAATTTACCTTCCTAAGCTGGATTCAGGAGAAGGATTTTATCCCCTTTGTTCTTATCTCACTAGGAAATAATTTTTACTTATCTGTCATGGAATATTCATTTAATATCTTCTTTCATTTAAACCATTTAAATGGGATAGTTTGATTTTTTTTTTTTGTTAGTTCTGTTTACATCTTCAGCTCCTCATATACAAAGCTGATAATGTAAAGATGTTGCCTTTAAATGAGATTGTTCTAAGCCTTATCCTGTTGATTGTATCCATCGTCAGATATACTAAGTACAAACAGTTGGTTTTCTACTTCAATTTTTCAATAAAAATGTATTTTGGAATATATTGATCAAACTGTTTAGCATTTAAACTAAACAAACTTTGTCCAAAGTAAACTTTTCTGCCTCACTTGAAAGAATAAAAGCATTCATGTTTTTTGGATTCTTGTAATAACTTTTCATTCAATTTTTATTAAAATATCAAAATTATCGTGTTTAATTCAGGAAAAATGTTCCTGAGTTTATTTTTGTTTTCCATTAATTCTTTTAACCTAGTCTTGTGGGTTTAAACATTGTTTAACTACCCAAGGCCTATGAATACGGTCCACATTCCTCTCAAGTATTCTATCAACAATGGCAAACACCTTTCTACTCATCTGAGTTTCTTTATGTCAATATTTGGTTTCTTTAATCCGCTCATACATTTTCTACTGTAGCTCCAAGCCTGTTATGTCCTCTTTTTTGTCCAGTTTCTTACAAATTATTCGACACTACTGCTATGCATTGTAATAAGAGATAAAGAACAATGAAGAAGAAAAGATTGCATATTTCTGACAGCAATGTATATGATGTCTTTGTTTACAACATTTTTGTGTCTGAAATCACACTTTAAAGGTAAAATAGTCATGTAATGTAAAAAAAAAAAAACCTGGAAAAAGATTGAGAAGGGAAATTAATCTGTTTTGATAAAGAAAACATTACTTTAAAATTGATTTTTTTCAATTTTCTTCCTTCTATGCTCCCTCCCCTCCCCCTTTTTTTTTCATGTCTAAATGGGTAGTTCTTATTTTCTGTGTGGATTATCCAGAAGAGGGAGTCATAGGCATATACACTTAAACTGTATATTGCAAAATCATAGTCATTAACTATAAACTTAATGTTTATGTGTGATTTATAATGCAGTTCTCCAAACTAATGGTTGTTAAGTCACCTATGACAAACATATTGTAACTTAGTAGGAAGCACTGGGACAGTGTTCAAACAACCTTGTCAGGACACTGTAAACCTCTGATGTTCATGGCACTCCTAGAAATCATTAGTGTACTGTTACAGTGGTGAATTTAGTATGTATAAGTAGTATATTTGACACCATTTCCATAGCTCTGATGTCGAACTAACTTAATTATTTATTAGTGTGGTCAAGGCCATGCTTTAAATCACACATTTTATTTTTTTTTCTTTTTTCGTTATGAATATGTGTGATTAGAAATGCTTTTGAAGTGAAAACCTTTCAGCTACACTGGGGGATGGGAGTGGGAGCAGGGCAGTCATACTATAACAAAACTACATGCTATTTATTTTATAAGTTAACAGTATATCCAGGAATATGTTAATTTGTAAAAAAATTATGGTATATTCCAGTTTTAAGATCAACACTTTTAAGATTAGAGGAAAGGAAAGGTAATATCTAGGGCTCAGCATAGAGGCTTAGCACCACAAAGGAACTTCCTATTTGACCCTCTTGAAATGCAGAAACCTGGAATCTGGTGTTCTTGAAAAGAGTTTTTTCTTAATTTGTGAAAACCATGATGGAGATGCTGTCATTGTTCATACACACATACTCCAGGTCTCCTTTCTTCTGCCCACCTGAAGGAAATCCAACAAGCAGGCAAATTCCCTAAAAAATAAGACTTCTTGTAAGACACACTGTCATACAGACATACATTCATCTGCATCAAGCTTGACAGTGTTTTAATACTTTTTCGATATATTTCAAAGACTATAATCCACTAATTCAAAATCATTGCTTTGTCTGGTAGGTATTAGATAGCATCAGGCACTGGGATGTGCATGCAGACTCCTGGAGATGGCAATTATCAGTGTTTCTCAACTGTGCCAAAACCAAGTGATGTTTCTGTAATGGTATGCCAATATGCTGGGCAATGAGATCCAGCTAACTGTACAAAGCCTGCACATACAGATCATATCACACATCAGAGCACCTTCCCTTTTCAAAAAGCCTCTTTTGGATCCTGACAGCAAAGATGACCAATGTGGTTAAACACAAAGGGATCACAGTACCTCTGTGATCTCTGAGATTTACTCAGCAGGGCTTGCCTTCTAGTACTTTGATGTGTGCTTCAAATTTCCATCTTCAAGGACAACCATAGTTCCTAACAATGCTAATGTGTATCAAATAATTTCCAGCCATCTGATCTTGAATTATCTTTTACTGCCATCTTGGCTGTGGCGTCAGGTAAAACAGCTAATGAAATTACAGTACAGAAGAAA
>NW_010333415.1:3170-3997 GCF_000700745.2 Antrostomus carolinensis | reverse complement strand
CTAACAAATCCCAGCTGAACCCAAACCCCGGGGCTGTTGTAGCTGCTGAACAGAAACCAGCTCTGGCCCAGCTAAAAACCAGGGCAGTTAGAAAAAGAAGAAAGGAAAAATCATGTACCTAACCCCTTGCCAGCCTGGTGCTTGCGGGCCAGACCGCAGCTCAGTGCTTTCCAGCAGCGCTGGGGCCCTGGGAAGCACTGGCCCACCTTCCATGTGAACCCTTGGAATAAAATCATGAATAGCTTTGTTATAACTGAAGCACAATTTGCCATGTCTCGCTACGCTTATTTATATCTCTCATGTACTTTGCTGCTCCACACAAGTGAATGAAGAAACCACATGGCTCCAGCTGGGCTCCAGATTGCAGTGTATATATACAGCTCGTCAGGCTTGGCCATCCGTGCTGCTCATCTACGTATAGCCAAGCGCTAATTCATCACAGAAGGTGGCGATCACCCTGAGTTTCAGAACATGAGAAGGAATCCTGCCCTCGTTCTCTGTGGTTCCTCACTGATTACACAGTCTCCGCCACTTAATATTGGGTGTAGGGTTGTTTTTATTTCCTGTAAAGAACAGGGTGTTTGGCAAAAGAGGCGAGTGAGAATGACAACTGTGTACACATTTCACATATTTCTAGTATTATTTCTCCTCCAGAGAAGAACAGAGCTGTTATTAATAATCACCTCGCCAAGTTTCTGGATTGATATTTTGAAATGAGCTGGGTGTATAATTTAGGAACCACAGGCAAGGGAGAAAATGTGCTTTCAATTGAGTTGGAAATGGGTGGAGAGTTGATGATGCAGAGAGATAAATGACGGCGATTCTGG
>NW_010333415.1:0-3124 GCF_000700745.2 Antrostomus carolinensis | reverse complement strand
ACCTTGCGAAGCCAGAGGCACGGCAAGGGCTTGGGGAGCAAGAGGAGGTACAAGAGGGCAGGGTTCTCAGCCTGGAACCAAAAGGATGTCCAACCAGAGCTGAGGATCACAATGTTGTGTCTCTCTGCACAAGCCAGACAACGGGTGCTGGAGTCTGGGAGGTCTCAGGTGGCCACAGGGACAGAGGCTGCAAGAGCAGGAGGAGTCTCTAGCAAGGAGAGGAGCAGCCTCTAGCAAGACAGAGGCTGGAGCAGGGCTTAGAGACTGGTGCAGGCACACACGTTGTCTGACATTTGCTCTCCTCTCTGCAGAGCACTGACCCCTGCCTGGGCAGTGTTATCCCTTACCTGGCCAGATACACAGAGGAGATACAGACACTTGCTGAACGTCCTGTTACCTGGGCAGCATCACAGCATGCGAAGTCCCCTGTGGAAGGAGTAAACCTTTAAGAAACCCATGTTCAGTGCACGCAGGATACAAGGTGAACTGGAGGACAGTAGAAGTACTTGGCAACTTTGTCAGTGTTTCCTCTCTTGTAGTCTACGATCTCCTACAGAGACCAAGCTGCTCTTGACAAGAGAGGAAAGGAATGAACTGTTCAGCCACTGTAACTGCAGACTCTCCGGACTGTGACTCAGTGCTGTGCTGTCTGCATGAGCTTCCCTCCAGTCAGCCTGAAACAAGGACGCTGGAAGAGAAAAACTGTGCAGAATTACTGGTTGCCCCAGTAAAATCAAATCTTCTTCCTGCAACAAAAAAATTCCTCGTGAAACCTTGCCTGTGGTGAACGTTACAACGGAGGTTTCTCTTCTTGCCTGTTCAGTCACCATGACTGGCATTTGTCTTATTAAAGCAAACCCATCTCTGCCAGCCTTAGACTCACTAGTGCAAATATCCTTGGTGTGCTTCCTGGCACTGCCCGGCAGCTGTCGACAGGCATCGCTCGTCAGAACAGGCAATAAATGGGTGACACAAACACCTTTTCCAGGTGTGCACTGCAACCTCCGCCCAGCTGTGCTCACAGAAAAGCTTCTTTATCATAGAGCACCCATTTAACAAACACCAAAGCTCACACATGTGGAATTCACAGCAGCCCCCCAAGTCCTGGGGACCCCTGGACCCCTCTGTGACCCCCTGCAGCCCCCCATGCCCAAGCTGCCCCATCCCGGTAACACACAGACCCCTGGCTCAGACCCACGGAGCTGCCCTAGAGCAGCCTGTGCTGACTCCCCCCCTGGCCTGCACCCATGGATCTGCACAACACATGGATCATTTCCCAGCCCTGGCAGGGTATGGGAGGCTGCTTGCAGGGCCTCCAGCACAGCCGCTTCCCTTCCCTGGGGCTCAGCTGCCTGTGCCCGAGGCTGGCTCTGTACAGGTATAGATGTCCCAGAGCTGGGATCAGAGCCATGTGCAGGACAGAGCGGTGAGGAGCCCTGTGGGGATCTCCAGAGCTGCCTTCACACTCAGGCTCCTGCTCTCGGAGCCATCACACAGCTGCATGATAGGTGATTCTCCCCATCTACTCCGCTCTCGTAAGGTCCCACCTGGAGTACTGCGCCCAGTTCTGGAGCCCCCAACACAAGAGAGACCTGGAGCAGCTGGAACAAGTCGAGAGGAGGCCACGAGGATGATGCGAGGGCTGGAGCAGCTCTGCTGTGAGGACAGGCTGAGAGAGTTGGGGCTGTTCAGCCTGGAGAAGAGAAGGGTCCGGGGAGACCTTCTAGTGGCCTCCCAGTACCTGAAGGGGCTACAAGAAAGCTGGGGAGGGACTTTTCCTAAGGGCAGTTAATGACAAAACAAGGGGAAATGGGTTTAAGCTGAAAGAGGGGAGGTTTAGATGAGATATTAGGAACATTCACTGTGAGGGTGGTGAGACACTGGAACAGGTTGCCCAAGGAAATTGTGGATGCCCCCTCCCTGGAAGTGTTGAAGGCCAGGCTGGATGAGGCTTTGAGCAACCTGGTCTAGTGGAAGGTGTCCCTGCTGATGGCAGGGGGGTTGGGACTGGATGAGCTTTAAAGTCCCTTCCAACCCAAACCATTCTATGATTCTATGGTTCTATACATGGTGGCTGTGATCATGCTTGAACGTGTCCCTCTGGTTCAGACTCTGACCTGCTGACTTGACTTCTTGGCTTGACCTCAGACCAAGTTCTACTACATGTAGAGATCCAGTATCCTTCCCTCTCAAATAGGGAACATTTCCTCTGCAGTAATATATGTCAAAATATAGTTTGGATGGTGGTTAGAAGGCTGGAACACAATCTTCTGTGGCTTGACTTGGATTAAACACAGCCCAGCCAGTTTGAGCCTTGTAAACACGGCAGCTTCCACGGAGCTAACAGTGATGTATCTGCACCTCTTGTGCAATATCAGCCCCAAAGCCCTGCAAACACCAGGCATAAAAACATCAGTCACTTCACTTCAGCAAAGAACAAATTTATGCACAGCCACTATGGAAATTCATTTCCCTGAGTTTTCCTGGTGCCAGGATTTCATGGTGTCTCCCATTACACTTTACAGGTAATTTTAAAAGGTAGATCTTTAGAAACCTGGATTTTTAATACCAAAAATAAATGGAATGTGGCATTTTGAAGAGTATCTTTTGCGCGCTCTGCAGACAGAAGTTAACTACTTTCCCTCATGTCTTTTGTCTCCTGCAAATAGATAACGACATCGATTAAATACAGGTCCAGATCCCCAAATGTGTTTTGCCAACTGCCATTGGTTTTCTTTTGGAGCTATGGTTTGTTTCTCTGTACGTTGCCCCTCTTCACAGCAAACTTTGCAGAAGTGTAGGAAAGAGTCTGACTGCTGCAGCTAATTGCAAAGAAAATTAATTGTTGACACATTTCTAAACGGTTTAACTAGAACAGAAAACAGAATCAAGCTGTAAGGCCACCATCTTATTAATTAGAAGGGTGAGGATAAGAATTAGACTGGCAAAAGCCTTCCATATGAATTGCTTTGCAATGGAAAGTTAGCGACTGCAAAGCAAAATCAAATGGGGCAATTTATGACAAAATTATTTTTGATTGCTTGTTGGAAATTATTTTCAATTTGACACAAATAATTTTTTAAAATATTTTAAAATATTTATTTAAATATATAATAAAATAGAT
>NW_010333414.1:0-1879 GCF_000700745.2 Antrostomus carolinensis | reverse complement strand
TCAATGATCTTAAGGGTCTTTTCCAATCCAGATAACTCTGTGATTCTGCAGTAGCTTTTCCTCCTCACCTGGTCTGTGTGGGCCATCCCAGCAGCTCCCAGGATATGAGGCCAAGGTGCTGGGATGACCAGGGAGACACAGAGCCAACCCTAAACAGAAAGGCAAACGCTGTCTGTGGTGAGGGGATCCCAGGGGAGACTGACCCCAGGCTTTTTGTTCCTTCCACGACCCCCTCCTGGTCAAGCAACTCCTTCAGCACAAAACCAAGCAGGAAGCCCAAGCCCCTGTCAGCAGCTTTGCAGCTCATCATCCCGAAGCCCCGCAGTGATCCAAGCTCAGTGGGTTGGTCTGGGACTACTACTGTTGGGTCACAACATGGGGATGAGATCAGGCAAAGCTGGGCAGCACATGCAACACAACTCTGAGAGATGCTGTGTGCACCATCCAGGCACCATCCTGCCCTACCTTCAGGAAGGACATGGGTTCTTCCAAGGAAGACCACCCTGGCTATCCCATAGGTCTGGTTGGGTTCCCCGAGCGAACCCCATCCACCCTCCAGCTCAGTCAGATCTACCTTGCCCCAACAGACCTGTCCAACACACCCTGGGTACCTTCAGCAACGGTTCTCCAGTTTCACTCCTGGACTGGTCCCAGTGGTTTACTAGCAGCAGGTTCTAGAGAGCTTCCCTGCGTGAAGTCCCTCAGCGACTTGCAGCGTTCACAGACACATGCAGGGCAGGATGAACAGCCAAAGCATTCCACTTCAGTGGTCAGACGCTTCCCAAAAGTCTCCCAAAACCACTCAGAGTTGTTGAGGTGGCCAAGGTTCACCTCAAACTGAGCAGAAACGCTCCTGCCCCTCACAACTCAACCTCCTGAGCTCCGGTACGGAGCAAGAGACAACCCAACAGCGAGCCAATGCTTCTTCCCTAACTGTACCAGCGTCTCATTTACTGCTGATTCAGGTCTGCAACAAGGTCTTCTCCACTTATGAGATGAGTCCCAAGTCTTTAATTAAAGTCTACAGCAATAAAGAGAGCAGGAGAGAGCACAGAAAAGGCAATCCATGGCAAATAGAAATGTGGGGAGACGGAGCATCGCTCCTCCTGGCACGACCCACCTCGAGGGGCACAGCCCGGGCAGTGAAGAGGCATTTTGGTGAGACAAGAGTTGAAGCAACCCTACAGAACCCACACATCACACCAGGCCAGGAGGAAGCTCACCTACTCGAGAAGGGAAGCACAGGGTGGAAAATAACCCAACTCTGGGGAGTTTTGTGCTTTTTTTTTGTGGTTTGTGTTTTTTGACTGACCCAGCTTCCCCCCTCAGAGCTGGGAAGCTTTTTCTGCAACGTAGGTTGGTTTTGTGTTGGTTTTGGATGGCCTGTTCTGCAAGGTGATCCCTGGGAGCTTCTAAAAGCACAGATGGAAAATAAACACAGGCTGATTCCTCCACAGATGGGGAAGAAAGAACTCAAAAGGCTGAGGTAGGAAGAAGTTCATCTCTTCAAAAGTTCCTTGGAGAAGTGCTCAAAAACAAACTGGAACCAACCAACCCCACCATAGCTCGTTAGATAATTCAGCTCACTGCTAATGAAGCAACTCAAACCTGCTCCTCTCATGGGTTCCAGCTTTGACATGATCAACTCAGCTGCTCCAGAGCACGCTGGCTAAATGGGATGTCAGAAAGGAAGAGCAAGAGCCACATGTGGTGACATGAGAGGATGAAAACCAGGAAAAAAACCCATCCCTGCTTGTGTCCACAGCTCACTGGCAACACCTACAGAGCTGGTGCTCCAGGCACATCTCCTGCAGCATCTCAGTGCTCCATGCACAAGGTCCATCCCAGCAAGATCACAGAATCCCAGAATGGTGGGGGT
>NW_010333413.1:0-1423 GCF_000700745.2 Antrostomus carolinensis | reverse complement strand
AGGTGACCTGACTGAACCCCCACTCCCTGTCTAGGGAATAATTTGGGGTGGGGCAGGTGCTGGGAGATGTGGTTGTTGGGTCTCACTGGGCTCCTCGGATGGTTGGGAACGAGTTCAATGGATTTTTCTTCCCCAGGTTGAGTCTGTGTTGCCCGTGCCCATCACTGCTGAGTGAGCCCCCCCTGTCCTCATTTTTAATCCATGTCCCCTTTGTTGTGATTCCCTTTCCATCTCACCATGTGGGGGGAGTGAGTGCAGGACCACATGGTTTGAGTTGTGGGTGAAACCACCACAAGTAGCAACATACCTGTCTGAGGACTAGAGAGATGAAACTTGGGTTAAAAAAACACTCCCAAAGAGACTTTCCCAGCCACTGACCTACCTTGGTGTTTCTGTTAAAACTAACGAAGTCACTGGAAATCTCACCAACACCAGTACTGAAGCAGGAGAGGTCACCCTGCACCCACCTAACCAGAGGAAGGAACTGGAGCAGAAGACAAGCCACCACAGCACGGTGAGCATGGCCGAAGCAGCAGGACCAAGAGCCTGTTGGGCAACTGGCAGCTTCTCAGCAGCAGGTAAATGAAGAAGACATCTGAGAAGTAACAGCCCCCACTCCAGGACATGGAAGAGGATCTTTCTGAGAAGAACTAAGCCTTTAGCTCAGCAACACTTCCCAAGCACTAAAAATAACAGTGAACTCGGGCGAACCGCTCAAAGGCACCAAGGTGAACCACAACCAGAGCACGGCCACCGCCAAACCCCAGCACACAACCCCCCCCACAACAAGCCCTTTCCCTTCTGCAGCTGGCCCAACGCAAACAGCCACACCAGCTGATGTGGCAGATGCCTCCTTTCCTTACGTCCAAAGCTGCAGGAGCATTTCTGACATTTTTTTTTTGCTTGCCCCCCAAAAAAACCACCCAGAACACTCATCATTAGCCAAAATCCCAGCACAGCATCGTTCAACTTGAGAAGAGCTGAGCAATTCAAAGCAGCTTCTCACAAACCAAGACAATTCTGGCAGCCTCAGCTACTGCTGCGAGCCTGGCACCACGAGGGACAGCAACCCTCTCCCGCTGCACAGTCTGCCCCTGGGCCTCCAGTTGTCCTACTCGTGGTGGGTTTGTGGGTGGTGGGAACGTTTCTGGGAGTGGGGGAAGTGGCCACCTTGTGATAAGCTTCACAAAAAGCTACCACAGCTCCAAGGTGGACCCACCTCCAGCCCAGGCTGAGCTAAAAAGCAATAAATGCTTCTGCACATCTGTATTTGTGCTCCAGGGACTGTCTTGAAAAGAAGAAGGTGGAGAGAACCTGGAGGAGAGACCATTGACCTGAAAAAAAGACCATCGGCCTAAACAGACAGAGCTTCATTGCCAGGAGGAAGAGGAGAGAGAACTTCAGACACCCAGTTCAACACACA
>NW_010333412.1:0-2528 GCF_000700745.2 Antrostomus carolinensis | reverse complement strand
TGTGCTTGGGGTTGCCCAGACCCAGGTGCAGCACCTTGCATAAGTGAAATAAGCCACATTTCCTTTGCCTTTCCCTGTAAAGCAGAAGCCTGACCTTCAATTGCTTCCACAGGTCTTGTTTCAGCATTTTCATCTATTCAACTTCTTTCTTGAGCTGCAGGTGACAGGACTGGACACAGCACCCAGTGACAGATCACAGAAATTGATTCCCTCTCTCTTTTCCTACTGGAGGCATCTCTGCGCTTTCCTCTGTGGGTCAGGTGAGCGTTAGGCCACGTGGAAAGCAGCTTTCTGATGTGAGTGTAGTGCTTAGCATCTCTTGAACATCACAAAAAGCAAAAAGCTGCTCTTGGAATACTGTCCACAGATGTTTTTATGGGGTAAAATCCAGGCAGAAAGTTTACAGTCACACAGTTCACTTTCAAGACTTTTGTTTTGGCAATATTGGCATCTCACAGCTCATGTTAATAATCCCTCCTGGAGAGGGCAACAGATTCCCTATCCTTAATTTCTAAGCTTTGTCTCGTACATGCAGGCAAGAGCAGCGGGACCTGTGTTAAAGCCCTGGTTTTGTGCTCAGAGTGAAACCAGGTGAGAAGAAACGTTCCTTAACAAACCATGCGAGAAAGCCCTCGGGTGGAAACCATCACTGCCAGACTGAGACATGGGAAATAGTTGACTAAATGCAATTTTTAAAGAACAGAGCTGGTTTGGGTGCTGTGAGCAGGTAGAGAAGCAGTGGGGCTGTGGCGGAGGGGTGACACTAGGTGTCACTGCCCGGCCGAAATGGCCCCATCTCGTCGGGTCTGAAGCAATATCCTTTCACTGTCACCGAGCAGAGACTGTGGCACCTTCATTCAACGCCTATGTCTTGCAATGAACACCAAGGATGGGGAATCCCACCAGAAAATAAACGTTGCTGCAGCACCAGATTCCTCCCAGGAGACACAAGTAGAGCCAAGGGTGAAGTAATGTTGCAGGGTTTTAAAACCAGCTCCCAATTAGTACTACAGGGGCAAAAGAGCCAGACTGGCATCAGCATGGCCTGAGTGGGACTTCCAGGTTTCCAATGCCCCACATCACCTCAGCATGAGGAAGGGATGCTTAGCCAGAAAGGTGTGATCTTGGCCTTTATCAGGAACAGTGTGTCCAGCAGGACCAGGGAAGTTCTCTTCCCCCTGGACTGGGCGCTTGTGGGGCCGCACCTCAAGTGCTGGGTTCAGTGTTGGGCCCCTCACTCCAAGAAGGACATGGAGGTGCTGGAGTGTGTCCAGAGAAGGGCAACGGACCTGGGGAAGGGTCTGGAGCACAAGTGTGATGAGTTCATGGCTGAGGGAACTGGGGTTGTCGATCCTGGAGAAAAGGAGGCTGAAGGGAGACCTTCTGGCTCTCTCCAGCTCCCTGAAAGGAGGGTGTAGAGAGGTGGGGGTGGGTCTGTTCAACCAAGGACCAGGTGACAGGACAAGAGGAAATGGCCTCAAGTTGCACCAAGGGCAGTTGAGATTGGATGTGAGGAAGAATTTCTTCAGCCAAAGAGTAGTCAAGCATTGGAAGGAGCTGCCCAGGGCAGTGGTGGAGTCACCTTCCCTGGAGGGATTGAAGAGTCGTGTAGACATAGTGCTGAGGGACATGGGTTAGTTGGGGACTTGTCAGTGTTGGGTTAATGGTTGGACTCAATGATCTTAAAGGACTTTTCCAATCAAGGCAATTCTGGAATTCTGTGAAGCTCGAGGAGCAATGCTTCGCAAGCCACCTGCTGAAACTTGTTCATAACAAACTGCCCACGGAGGGATTTTAAATACCCGGTGCACCAACATTAACAAGTCCCTTCAGGATCAGAGGAACCAGGGATACCTGCTTGCCTGCAGGGTTGCATCTTGCCTTCTCTTAATCAATGACAATGAGGTGTACAACCGAGCATTGCTCCAGCTCAGCCACGTTCTCACGCTGGAGCCAGCCATGGCCTGTCCTGGATTAGCCTCTCCAAGGATTTTCTCTCGCTCGTAGTTTATACCCCACACTACTCTACTTGCCAGCTCCGCATCGGGTCACGCTTGCTAGATATACCCCTGTTGCCCTCCTGCCTGCAGCTCATTTGGAAGCCAACTGCCTTCTGCAGCCAATGTGGATGGGTTTCTTCCAGCACTTCACAAGTGGTCCTGGAGCCCAGGACTAGCTTTTAATAATGTTTCGGAGTGGCACGCAGTGCTGTTGAGCCCCAGATGGTGCCAGGAGTCACGGTTTAAATAATACGCAATAAATATTAGAATAGTCTGAGCTACGGAGAACTCCTCAGGCACCAGTTTCTAAGGATGATCTAACACATTTCTTGGACTCACTAGTCCTCATTACTCTTCTGCATTTTTTCCCCCTGCTATTTTTCTTCCCTCCCAATACTTTTTTGTTTTGTTTTCTTCCTTTTCTTTTTTTTTATTTTGGTGCTTAGGACTCCAAAATATGCAGCCATGGCAACAGGCTGGAGGAGCAAATTCCCCGGGTCCGCCTGCATGTCCTTGGGGTCTGGCAGG
>NW_010333411.1:0-5558 GCF_000700745.2 Antrostomus carolinensis | reverse complement strand
CAGGGCAAGGAAAGGTTAGTATTAAATCTGTTCTCAGATACTGGAATTATCAGGCAGGTCCTGCATGTGTCTCTTTATTTTACAGTCTAAGATAACTAAGATTTTTCTGATACTCTACCATTCTTGTCTTTAACGATCTGCTCTCATTATATCCTTCCATTTCAGTCAATTATTGGTTTTGAGAATGGGCCCACTAATGCTCTTTTTCTCTGTTGTATCCTTTTCCTTTCCAGCTGCTATCTTATAACATCCTCTGAATTTAAATTTGAACCTCTCTTGCCCATATGGTTTTCTTCTACTCTTGGGCATATTTTGCAGATATTACTCTCTGTACAGGTACCCTGTTACTCTGCTTACCTTATGAGTTATTGCCCCATATTGCCCTTTCTATGCAATATTCTTTGCTCATGGAATTAGTTTATTTGCTTCTACTGTAGCCCCTGTTTTGTCTATTCTTATACCTAGTTTCTGCTAGCTGCCATTGCTCCAGTGCCTGTGTTGACATAGATGTATCTACAGAGTATAATGAATAAGCTGTTGTAGATTTAAGTAAGTATTTTGGGATGTACATCACACATTTGTCTTCTCTGCTATTTAGAAGGAGGTTATTGGCTCGAAAGAGTTAGTAGTACTAAATGTATACCGACATATTGATCTCTGAAGTTCATAGACAAGTTTCTGAGCTTAAATCACTGATGCAAAATCTGGGGTAGGAGGTCTCCAGATGACAGTTTCAAGAAAATGGTTCATGAGAATGGCTCCATGAAGTGAATTTGCTCATGCTGGAACCACAAGGAGCTCCACACCTAATTAATTAGGTTGAATTTGTATAATGATTGTAGCCATTTCAATTCTGTACAATAGTGTTCCCTCCTTATTTTGCTGGTTTTCTTGCACTACAAGCTCTGGAAAACAGCTGCACCATTCAGTATAGATGCCCAGTGGTGTGTGGCTTCTGGAAAGTTTTCACAGTTATAATTTCTGGCTCTGTATGTCAAACATATCTGGCCAAGCAGCTACTCTGCAGCATGACCAAACCACCTGCAAGAAACAATTGTTTATGCAGCAAAACAACACCTATATCATAAAATAATGCTCAGACAAAAGTAAAAAGTATGCATATTTGAAGCTGTACTAGCAGGAAAACACTACATCACCTGCACAGAAACTGGGAGGGAATAATTAATACCCCTGTAATATAACACAAATTGATTTCTGTAATAGCTTGTTTACAAGGCGCCATTCACCCTGCTGCATTCTCTCCTTCCCCTTCCTAAGTGTAGCTGCATTCAAAATAGACTGCTACAGAACCACCACAGTTGCTAGTATACCAGTGTAAACAAAATTGTCCCCGCCTGCAGAGGGGCTAATATATGTCCACAAATGTGCAACATACACTTGGTTATGTGTATCAGGGTATAAACATGGGCATATGCATATATGCAACCAACTCAGTCGCAGTATAACAAATCTGGATCTCCTGTCCTGTCTGTGTTTTATTTCTCTATAAACATCAGATGTTCTAGGACCTTCTCCCCATGTTATGCCTCTCATATTAAACTTTTTTTTTTTATCATCTCTTCTTATAGCATGTACAGCATTCTTGCCTTTTTGAACAGCTCAGGAGGCTCTTTTTTTTTTTTTTTTTTAAGCTATGCCTGGTCTCCCAATTACTCACAAACATAAGAATTCAGATTTCTCTGTTACTTTCTAACGTATCACTTCAGTGTTCCTGTTTGAAATGAAACCAATAATGAAAATGCTCCAAACAGTGAATTAACTTTGACATGTAGATGTTCTTTCACGATACTTTAACTCTGGGGATTTCTTTCCTCATACTCCATTTCATACAAATTTTGCTAAATTTAAAATTTTCTGAAATTATTACTTTTCATTTACTAACGAACAGAATAGTCATATTTGCAAAAGCATTTGTTCAATAAAATTATGTGTTCAACTGATTCTTAATTTTCCACACGGCACTTCTTTTGGCTTTTGGAAACCTTATCTTCTGGCTTCCAGGAAAGTTCTTAAGTATCTAAATCATTGCTGATGTTTGGAACTGAGGATCCGAAATCTTCATTTAGAGAGCTTTACTCACAAATTCTGAGCACCATCAGGCACCTTAACTTTTTCAGTGTGGTATTTATGTCAACAAGAGGCCAATGGTGCTTGTTTTGAAGATAGATAGGGGATTGAACTGAAATGCAGAGAATAGAAAAGTTGTGCATCTGATTCACTGTGAAAAGTTGACTCAGTAAAAAAGAAATTTAACTGGCAATACACAGTTCTGTTCTGGCTTATTGTCAGAAATACTAAAGATTACTCTTCTGTTCCTACCAGTACAGCAATAATTTGGACAGTAGGTGTTCGTATTTCTTGGTTTTGGAATCTTGACAGCTGCTATTGCCAGATCCTGCCTTCTTGCATTGCCTTTTACACTGGGAAAGGAAAAAAAAAAAAAAAACAAAAAACAAAAAACAAAAAAAAAAACCCAAAGCATGTTTAATTTAACTGTCTTATAAACATAAGGAGGAAAATCACTTAAAATTACTTCTGGATTTTCATTAATAAGCTTAATAATCTCTTAAGAAGTCTTTGGCAAAGCAACCAATAAGAACGAAGGGATTACAAGCTTTAGATTTTAATGAGAATTGGTTGTTTGTGGTATTTCTCATTCTGCCACAGTCCATCGTCAGAAGAATGTGTATTAAGATTTCTGTGCCTAGAATCACAAAATCAAAGTATTGTATTTGCATTACTCATATCGGCTTTGAACTGGACTAGTCAGATGAACAGTTTTAAATGTGCACATTTGATTTTGTTGGCCATTTTTCCCTTTGTTTATAGGCAGCCCAGATTTTTAGGAAGGAATTCAGTGGACAGCTGCCCAAATTAAAGAACAGTGAAAAGATCAAAGTAGTGCATATTGCTACTGTGGTAGTTATTAGCATTTGTGATACCTTATTCTCATGACAGAACAGAAAGTGGCATAACATCAATCTTGTTTTGTTACAAAAAATAATAAAAAGGGGAATTGGTAGAAGTACAGCTGTTTTCATTATAATCTCAAGAAAGTAATGTCAGAGTCCTCTTCAGGGGCTGTAATGAAAGGACCTTTGAAGAGCTAGTGTATTCTTCTGTTAGTCACAAAGGTACTGTACGCAGTAATTCCTTTTCTTAAGAAATGGCTGTTCCGTTAGACCAACAGGAACTGATCACGAGGGTCCCACTATTGCTGAGATGGGGTCATGTAGAGTGGAAATATGAGCTCTATAACCCTTGACCCCTTTCCCTCTTTATTTCGATTCCTTTAACAATGCATGGTTGGCAGACAAAAACAATGGAAAGTTCCAATCTCTTTTGTTTGGCTTGGGAAAAACTCAAGCCAGCTCAGTTTTGTTTTTACCTAAAAGTATGTCTGGGTTTCAATTAAAAGGAGCTACTTTAAGTTTGCTAGTCTGTGAAACTTTGAAAAAAGCCATTGTTGCCCATCCATGATCTAAGCAACAATGAGATACAGCTTCTCACAGTGTGTCACAGTAAAACTACGTCTCATTCCTAACTGTAGAGGCTAAGAAAGGGTGGACTGCTAGCAAGCTGGATTTTTTAAAAACTACATACCTGTTCATGTCTACTTATTAAATCATTACTTTTAAAACAAGACACAATATTTTATAAATTCTATGTCAAGGAAATACTGGCAAAAGGAGGCACCACAAATAGCAAGCACTGGTGCAAGTTCGGAGTTTGGCAGCTGATGCCCTTACCCACCGTCTCTTACAGAAATGTTGCATGTTTTATTTTCGTGGGAAGTTTGGTTATCTGAAAAGTCAAAGGGAGTTGATTTAGGACTCCTAAAAATTTTAAATGCAATTTATATCATAAATTAAGATGAATGACATCTATTTCTGATCTGCTCAGTCTTATGTGTGCATGCACTCATTTTACAGGTCTGGACTCATGTACAGACAAATATTAACTTCATATTTTCTCTAATTTAAGGTTTGGTAACATTTCTATCTTTTAACATCATTATACAACAACTCAATGTCTTCTTGATAACATACCTAGGTACATGAAGCAGTGATTTCTGTTACAAACATCTCCTCAGCATCAGCTGGTAAAGAATTAGTCCCTGCTAGCTCACTGCAAGTCTTTGCATTTGAAAGAACTTTGCATGACGTAGCAAAATACAGCTGTCAGTACTTTCCAGTGTAAAATCTATGGTAAACACAAGTTGTAAACCATCTGCAGAGAACTAACTGTATTAACTGACACAAATTTGTCCAGCACAGATTGGTTGAACACGGTGGGTATGACTGAATAAAGGGAAGACAAAATTAAAATCCTTATGCTATTGAAACATCCTTAATTTTTATAAGGTCAGCAGTTTAACTTTGCTCCATTTTGGTGTTTACAATTTACAGCTTTGGGTCAGTCACCAGGTAAGTAGATCCCTTCCTAAATACAAGTCTCCCTGCCAGAGGAGACACTGTAAGACACTTCCTGTGAAAAGCTTAAGTGTTGCATGTTTGGATAGAGTACAACCAACTGAATAACCAAGTAGTAGAGAAGAGTCGGTTGTAGGATGTATAATTACAGCTTTTGAAGGACCACAACTGAATAACTCTGAATAATTTGCTATTCCTAATTTTAATTATGCATTTCCAACAAATATATTTGCCAGGTACTCAGCGTTCACTTGCTAAGGATAACTATGTAAAAAAATACTTCTCCAAATTTTAGATTAGAACTGAATTTTTTTTTTTTTTTTTAGTTATTTGTTTACAGGAAACTTTACTTCTGCCTTGTATCATCCTTTAAGCCTAAAATTAAGTTCAAAACCAGTTCCTAGCATTTAGTTTGAAATATCACAGTGTGTGTCCTCTCTTCCACTGATAGAAAGGAATTTGTAAGATACAGCTCTGAGGAAGAGGTCACTAAAAAAGAAAGTTTCAAGAGTGAATTATGAGCCACCTCTAGTACAATTTTGTTACTGGAGTACCAATAATTTAATGTACATACAATCAAAGACAAATATTTACAATAAGAATTCCTAAACTTGTGATTGCTAGGAGCTGTTTCAGTCTCACAACCAGCCTGGCATGATAAAGGACATGATGGCTAGACCTAAACTGGATGAAAAGACTTCCTAGGTTCCTTCTGAATAAGAGAAGGCATATAACTTTTTGGTCATTGCCAACCACTTGACCCGTTGCAGGAAAGAAAGAAATGTTCTTATTAAAAATAGAGATAAATGAAAGAGAAGGTGGTATGGTCCACCTTCTCTGTGGGTGCTGAAGGGAAACATTTATTACCTTTTCCACACAAAATTGATGTACAGAAGCAAAAGGTACCTCAAGTATGGAATTTCTGCAAGCAGACCCATAGTTCTTGTGCAGATGAGTACCATCTAGGAATTAAATTCTTTTATAATGTGCAGTTCTAAAGATTGTCATATTGTTGACACTCAGTAATTTGATCAAAGCCCACATATTCATATCCTGTTGCTTGAAACAGAAGTTACCTTTCTTGCTTTTTCTTTTTTTTTTTTT
>NW_010333410.1:0-10130 GCF_000700745.2 Antrostomus carolinensis | reverse complement strand
TATAAAAGTATAGAGAACCTAGATACATGAAGTTGTGAAGGAATCAGCTAATTAATATGCAAATACCAATACTTGAAGCTTTAACCCAGGTCCTCAGGGAAGTCAATGAAAAACAAGGACTGTGCTGATAGCTTCCCACCTTGTTTCCATTCTACCGTATCACTTCTTTAATTGTGGACTACTGATTAGGTCACACTTATGCATATAATTCCCAGCAACACCTCTGAAACAGATAGTTCACATATATGAGTAAATTTTTTGCAGATAAAAACACATTCCTGATCACAGTGAGCTTTATATATGACAAATGCTTACATTTTAACAAATTACAAACAAAACAATACACCTTATGTAAAAAACAACAGAGAGATATAAAGGATGGACTAACGCAAAAACCTCCCTTATCATCTTCCCAATCCTTAACGACTCCCAGCAATCACTTGATTTTTTACTTAGGTGTAAAGATGTGCAAACTGATTTAATGAAAATAAGACTTCTACTAGAATCTTATGTAATCTCCCATTACAACTCAGTGCACTTTAAAATGCAAAGTAGTCCAGTGCAACCTTTTACTTCTACATCTACCCTGACGTTTGCTTCTTTCTTTTTTACTTTTTGAATATGTCAGTTCAGTTTCCCATGACCTTTGTTTTGCCTAGAAGTGCCTTCATAAAGCACAGTGTTGGTGAAAACCTCTAAATCAAGTGGTGTCTGGGACTTCCACCATTGTAGTACAGGGAAATCATGTGCTATCTGAGATACGCTGTCCTTGTACCATAGGAAACTAGTGCTAGAAAGCCTCATTTTCACACACCATAGGAAAACTCAGTGGGAAAACAGTCATTAAATAATAAAGGAAAAAAATATTAATCCAGAAATACAGAGAAAGGAATGCCATGTTCAGTCTCATACAGGAAACCAATCCTTTATCTTTTGCATTTAAAGGGAAGCTGTGCTTAAATAAAATCCCTGAAAGTGTCTTTATAAAAGGGTTTTCCCCTCTTAATATCAACAGGGAGCTTTTATCTCATCTCTGTTGAAAAGGTATGCAGATGAAAGGGGTTGTGAATCCATTTTCCTCCATCATCCCTTCCTTCTTCTCTTGTAAGGGAGTAGTTCTTTTTAAAGTACAAAGTTTTCCACAGAAAACTCATTATTGTTGCAATGCCACAAAGAAATGAAAATTTCTTCCATTAAAAATAAAGATGCAAGATGCATACTTTCAGGTGGGCTTGAGATAAATATAGAAATATTTAAAAATATGTTGTACGAACTGATTTTCTATCCCACATACCTTATTTATTTTTTGAAGACCTCATCTTGTTAAAAGTTGAGTAAGACATAAAGCTATTGGGAAAATCTATAAAAAATAAATCAATAATTTTGATTAAATACAGAGAAACTACCAGTGGCTCAGGAAATCCATAAGACAAGTCTTTGGAAGAGCATTCTAACAAAATACCAAGATACATGCTTGGCAGTATTTTCTTACTCTAATTTCTTATTTTCTTTGTTGTTTCCTGCTTTCTTGTTTTTCTGCTAAGGAAAGCAGTAGCGGTATCTATAAGCCTTCTCTGAGCATGTCTGTAATTAGGACTAAAGAAAAAGGAAGAGGAGGGAGTCAAGAACATATAACTGCAGGAGTATACTGAGCAGAGCAACCCTGAGAGCACCCACCACTCCCTGATCTGTGCAAGCAGCCCATGACTATACTGTGCAGTTTGAAGTCATCACAAAACATGAAGATAGAAATAGGCCCCACCATTAACGATTCACCTGGTGCTATAGATGATCCTAGAGAGATCAACACAGAGGTCTCTGACCTGTAGAAGCCTCAGATGGGGCGGGTGAAATGCACTTTGAAGCTCAATGAGAATTTCGGAGCTCCTCCAGCAGTCCAGCAAGTGGGTTGTACAGCGTACAGTGTTTCCTTCTTCCTGCAGCACAGGCATATGGTGGATTTTTCTTTCTACAATACTTGAAATGAGTATCCACTTTAAGTCCTTTTTTTACAACTGTCTTTGAAGAAATTATGTGTCCTTTTTTAAGAAAGATATAGCTTGTAAATTAGACTGATGATAGTGCCAGGACTCTGTGAAGTGGGTATCTATTTGATGACTGTTCCCAAGGCATCTGGTGATTCTAACCTTTACTCATATGACTCACATTTTAAAAGGTAAATATGTGAGGTAGCTGCTCCAATAATACCTGAAGGGGGCCTACAAGAAAGCTGGGGAGGGACTTTTCATAAGGGCAGTTAATGACAAAACAAGGGGAAATGGGTTTAAACTGAAAGAGGTTAGGTTTAGATTAGATATTAGGAAGAAGTTTTTCACTGTGAGGGTGGTCAGACACTGGAACAGGTTGCCCAGAGAAGCTGTGGATGCCCCCTCCCTGGAAGTGTTTAAGGCCAGGCTGGATGAGGCTTTGATCAACCTGGTCTAGTGGAAGGTGTCCCTGCTGATGGCAGGGGGGTTGGAACTAGATGACCTTTAAGGTCCCTTCCAATCCTAACCATTCTATGAATAACCATGTAATGTGGGAGATAAGGAGGAAGGCTGCTGCTAGCTCTTTTCCACGTAGTTCTGTGCAGGAGTGTTTTGTCTGGGTTCTTTCTAGACTGGGAGGTATCTCCTCTAGTTTAATATGGAGAAAACTGGTTTTTATTTTCAGTGACTAGGTTTGTCAGTTTAGGAATTGTCAGAATAACTCAATTTCTTTAGCTTCCTGTGTTTTTTCAGATGCTTTTTGGCAGTAGAAATGTTTAGATTTGAAGATATAAGACCTGTGTAAAGAAATGCTTTTAGTCTGAGGTGTGTTGAGATGTTAGGATGCCATGGAGAAAAACTGAGAAGTCATAAAGACAACAATTTGTTACAGAGTTAAATTTGACCTGCAGCTAAAATGCAAACATGTTTATCTGGATAGAGGGGAAAATGTACAAGGGAAGAGAGAGAAAAAGTAAGTCAATAGTTTTCTGACTTGAGAGGAGCCTTTTTAACATCACCTAGTGCTCACTGAATTGAATGTAAGTTCTATTTGGTTTGATGGATCCTTGTCTTGGTAAATCCTTTCATGTTTTTAGTCCACTTAGTAGTCAGAGCTTCTGGGAAAAGACATGGAATTATCAAGAATGTGTAAAAAACTAGTGAAATGATAGCAGAATTTTGAATATTTGCATGGAGATTAAAGAATTTGTATTTCTGCATGTGTCTGTTTCTGTATATTCTGTTAGAACAGAGTTTTGGTATTTGATTTTGTAATAATGTTTTTCAGTTTGAAGTTAAGGTTTTTCTGTTAAAAAAAGTTATTTTGAAAAAAAAAAAAGAAAAAGAAAAAAAAACCACCTAATGTTGTCATCAACATATCTCATTAAAATGCCCCCAACTGTCAAAATGTAAAACTACTCAGCACACATTCCAGCACACAGATGTCCCTCAACACAAGATACCTGAGTGGCAACCATAATCTGCTATGTTGGTAATATACATCTCAAGCTGAAAAAACCAACAACTCTGAAATTTCTTAGTAAATAGGACCAAGTTTTTGCTTCATTGCTTTGGTTAGTAGTTAATTCAGGTGATAATCTAATATAGAGTGTAGGAACCTTTAATGATGATGAGGCAAAATCTACACTGATCTTTTGTAATCACATGATGTATGCAATAGGATTTAAGAAAAGAACAATTTCTGGATATGGATTTAATTTATTTAGCAAGATAAATACAATTTATTCTAAAACTACTAGATGACCATTCAGATCGCTATTGCAGTATGAAGTTAAAGGGATTAGGCAAAGTTTCTGAAGAAATGCTGGCTGAATATGGATTTTTTCGTGTAATATAGAATCTAACAGAAGAAACACTGCATGTATTCAGAGATATTAAGTCAGGATGGATTAATAATGATGGACTTTACCTTCATGAATACCATGGGAAATAGCATTTCAGTCTTTTCTTTCTTCTAACGCATAACTTCTTTTGGTGACTTCATACTGTACAGCAAAATCTTTGATCTTGACTTATATGGCAAAGCAAAATGTTTTGGGTCTGTCTTCTTGTAGATTTTAAACAGTGCCAAGAATAGTATAAAGTATCCAGAGGGGAAGACTGTAGCTATTTCAGTAAATTACACAGTTCCAGGAAATATTTGCAAGTGCTAGAAAATGATTACTTACACTGTTAAATCATTGGAGAAGTCCTTGGCCTTGTTTGGCAACTAGCCCTCTCCAAAACAATGGAGCAGGGTAGAAGGTAGCATAGTTGAGGCACTAGCCCCAGCTGGCAGTGAGGTTTAAGCTGTGTTTTTCTGCAGAGGAAGATTTAATACCATGGTTATGGGTTGCTCTGTGATGTATGTCTATGAATATGATCTCACCAAATGCACAACATCAGAACCCAGACTACTGCATTTCACATATTTGAGCTCTCAGCTGTGTTACTTTCCTTAAACAGAGCACTTAGTATTCCTTTTAGTGGAAGGATTCTTTTAAAAGAAAATAAAGTAGCTCTCCTTCATTGAGATCTCCCGTTATATACGGCAACTGGCATAATTGTCATATGCTTGGTAGCCCAGATAAAGAAAATCTACCTCCCCTGCAATACTATCAGGGAAAATTGTGCGTACAGCTACCTGCACGCAGGTTTAAATGACAGATCTGCAAGAAAATGAAGAACAATGAAAAGTATTTGTATTGTGCAAATGTTGCAGACTTAGGATGATGAGATCGGTACTAAATGCACATGAGACAACATGTTTAAGAATAACCGTACACTTAAATTCTTAGATTAGGGCTTAGTGTTCCTGTACAAAAATAAAAGAAAAAATATATATCTGTAAAAGAGAGGAAAGGCAAAAAACCACCGTGCTAAAGAAAAAAAAAGGCTGTCTTGTAAATATATAAACTATTATCCAATAATAATAAATATCATCTTGGCAAGGGTTGTATCTGTGAGCCTTCTGAGGCAGTAAATCTTTGGGAGATATGTGAATGAAGTAGAGCATTCTATGGATAAGGGGCACACTGGGAATGGGAATAGAGACAGATAGAGAAAAAATAATAGAAAATAATACTATAAGCATATAAACAATTTTCTTTGGGGTTTTTTTGAGTTAAGTAGTAAGCAGAATTTTAAAAAGAAAAAAAAAAAACAAATTGAAAAAGAGCTACCAAGATTACCTGTATTTTTTACTAGATCTGTGTATAAATTGCTTATAGTGGTTGTTTTCTGAAAGGTCATCAGCAAGCTGGATACACCAAGAGATGGCATGAAACCCTAGCAGGGTAGTGTTCCCAGTCATAATCAGGGAAGAGTTATCAAAAAGCAGTGGCAACTGCCAGCCCATTTTATGTTAGGCCACAGTTATACAGTTTTCTAGTGGGTTCTTGAGGCCTTCAGAGTTCCCCCATTTGATGGTACCAATACATCACTTCACAATCTCTGCCTCTGTCCCTCTCTCAGACTAGTGCAGAATGATTGCTATGGGTAAGAAAATAGAATAGTCAAGCCGTGCTCTGCTCTGCAAAGTCTTTCCTGGCATCTTATTGGTGCTGCAGGACTCCAGCTGGTGCTGGTAGGAGCCACCCCATGCTCAAGCAGCCACGACCAATGGTTTGATATCTCTGCAATCTTCTGCATCATACTGGTTTCCTTGGAGCAGGGAGATTTTAACCTATGAGTAGTATCTGTGGGTCAAATTCCACTGTTTCCCACAGGGGTTTAAAGTCAGGTTCCACAGGGCAATTTTGCCTTTGAACCAATTTAAATGAGACCAAAACTGAAGCCAAAATATGGAATATTTGTGTAATGTTTGTATTTAAAAAAAAAAAAAAAGTAATAAGAAAATACCCTTGACCATCTATTCTTGCTACTGAAAAAAATGTTCCTGGAATCAAACTGATTTTGCTTCTCTGAGAATCCAAAAGCATGTCTTATCATGTGCAGCCATCTCTACAAACCACCCAAGGTGATCTGTTTGCTCACATTACTTTTAACTGCTTGTTCATCAGTTTATTAGAGAATCTGCTACTAGATAGCTTATGAGAGCATACCTGCCCTTCTGTAATTAATGTGCTACAGAGACAGCAAGCTGGCCTTCAAAGAGCTGCTCTGCATACTGCAATGCAGAGAATGGAAGTCACCCTGGCTAATTTACACTGCTTTTTGTGTAGAGGAATTAAGGAATCTCTGAGCAACCCTCTGCTTCATATAGATTGCTTGCATTTCCTCCTCTAGTTACTTTAAAGCACTGTGTATCTTTGTGTTCTGTGTAGTTCACAATATAGAAAAATAAGTATGTGAACCAATGTATACAGATTAATATAATAATGTCCAAAGGCCACAGAACCAACTCTGCAAAGTGCTGAACAGCCCCTTTTCAGCTTCAGTGGCGATATAGGATGCTCTGAGCATCCCAAACACCTTTAAAGCAAAGTCCATTCAGGTCTTTTCATTGACTTCAACTGCAGGATCCATCTCTTCAGCATTTACCAAAACTAGACTTTCTTCAGTTGATAACATGGGAGTCAACCACTGAAAATTCAGTACTAGTGTTTACCTAGGTATAACAAAAATGTGGTTTTGCTTTACTGTTCTCTACAGGACACACCTCCTTTCTTCTTTACACTTCCTCCGGCAACAGCTGAAAATTGCACTTAAAAATGTTATCATAGTTTAAAGTTAGTTAAAATAAACAGACTTTTAAATTATATTGCTTACTGAAGCCATTAATACTTGGTTCCACTTACCAAGATCAAAAGGTTAGTTTAAGTGATAAATGTATAAATCTGTTTTAGGTTTCGTAAAATAAAGCATATTGATATGTACCCTATTATGCAGTTTTTCAGTTGCTGCAGGGTGGGTTTTTTTGTTTTAAGTACCTGCCCCATAAATATTAAAGCACATCTTTCCTTAAAAGAAAAAAAAGGAAAAGTGAAATCTGGATGCTAGGACAACTAGAAAGAAGCAATAAATTATTCCTGTAATGACATGCTAATTAAAATTTTGCTTGTAACTCATGTAAGTGTTTGAATTTCTCTTTTCATTTGTGAAGTGTGAAGGTAAATTGCCCGGTGACAGTGGGACATCGCTAACAAGTACAAATTGAATAACACGCTACCTTGCTCTATTAGTCCTGACTAGCATGTCTGAATTAGATATTCAGCACACTCCCCATTGTAGGTCTGATTGATAAATGCTAAGGAGAATTTGTCAAAACAACAGGGGCTACACCCAGTGGGACATCAATATGCTCCATTTAGTCACCCACCCGGCACTTCCTACATAGGATTGTCACATAAAATTAAGACTAGCCGCTAACCAGCCATCAAGCTTGCAGCAGACATCAGGCAGCCTGTGTTCTGTATGCATATTAGTCACATGCTTAACAATTTGGGCTGTCATGACTGAAGCATGCGGTGACCTCTGGAGCAGAGGTTGAATTTTGCAACTAGACTGAGACATCACGCTCAGCTGTTCAAGATTTTAGGCCATTTCCTGCCTGATCTGTGCACAGATGCACTGCCCTAAGCTATAATCTGTGGCCTAGTCCAAATGACAAATGGCACAGCGTAGATTATTGCATTATATATTAAGTACTACAAGTCTGTAAATTACAAGTAAACTACTGTTCAGCCTGAATGTCTCCTCTAGCTTTTAGAACACTTTCCTTCATAAAGCCTCTCATGTGCAGAACAAATAAATATTTGGAAAACCAACACATCAAAATTTAAAGACTGAAATGTAGTGTTTCCCTGCAATTAGCTGATTGAATATGAAGCAGTTTTGTTCCAGCTGTAATTCAGTAACTCACTGCTGGACTTGGTTCTCCTCTATCCCTCCCCTTTCACGGAGAATTATTAGCAAATTAAGGTTTTCTGTGGGATCTATATGTTGAACTACTTTTGCTAGATAAATGGTGAGGCCAGTATTGTTAGCCACTTTACATAGTTCTTTCAGTATGGATTAGACATGCAATATGCAACACACTAATAAAAATGAATAAGAAATCTAAACATCATCTGTTCTGAGGGATCTAATTTGTCGTTCTATTATGCTTAGTCTCTGTTTATGCACCAAAGTTCTTGTTTATATGTGGAACAGCTGTAAAGAGTATAAAATAACAAGCTGGAAAGAAAATAATTCACTCCCTTTGTTATTACTGAGCTGTAATATTTCAATGGGCTAAACAGCATTTTTGTTAAAATATGATTGTGTGCTTCCTATGTCAACTAATATGTCAGTTATCTAATATTAACAACTAAATTCTTGGTGTTAGGAAAGAAAGAAGGAAAGAAAAAAAGAAGGAAAGAAGGAAAGAAAGAAGGAAAGAAGGAAAGAAAGAAGGAAGGAAGGAAGGAAGGAAGGAAGGAAAGAAAGAAAGAAAGAAAGAAAGAAAGAAAGAAAGAAAGAAAGAAAGAAAGAAAGAAAGAAAGAAAGAAAGAAAGAAAGAAAGAAAGAAAGAAAGAAAGAAAGAAAGAAAGAAAGAAAGAAAGAAAGAAAGAAAGAAAGAAAGAAAGAAAGAAAGAAAGAAAGAAAGAAGAAAGAGGAAAACTGATGCCCATCTATTTCTAAGAAAATTTTTCACATAACTGGTTAATATATCCATAAAGCTGTCCTAGGATATCTTTTAACTCACAGTCAGAAATAGTCTGAGCAGAGGTTTTCTCTTGCATTTCTCTTATCATTGACAGAACTCAAAAGAAGTCACTTATGTTAAGACAGTAGAAGGATTAAGACCCAACTCTATCACATCATGCTGTATCAGTCTGTAACATGCAGGTATCTACAAAGTGATTTGGGGTTTGATTTGCAGTTGTTCTGGTGGTAGGATCAAATATCCACATCACACCTTCATGAGCAATGAAGTTGATGGCCCTAAGTGTTCATGGGTACAGAGATGGCTGCTGGAGAAACCTGTGTCTTCATGCCAAGTGACACATGCTAGGAAAATCCTAGGGGAGTGGAGTCGACTTTGGGTCCAGTAGATGGAAACTGCTTTGAAGAGCTCAGGTAGATACCTCACAACACCAAGTACAGATCCAATGTCAGCACCAGGAAAAAAAAAAAAATACCCAAACATGTGATTTACTGAACTGCTAATGCAGATGTACCTTTTCTTGCCCAAAGCTGCAAATATGAGCTTTCAAGAGACTTTGGTAATTTTTATTTGTATCATATATCAAAAGTTTAAAAGCCTTATACCCCCTTCCTGTTGTAATTTGTATTTTCACAGCTAAGAAAATGCTCATACATCTTTCTTGTCTTTAGACTAGCACCTTATAGCTACGTTATAATAACACCGCCAGCTGGAACATAACAATGCTCCAGCCCAAGATGAATTCTGTTGTGTCTTCTAGGCTCAAATACCAGGTTTGATACACATATTGAATAAATTACCTTACACTAAATGAGTAGGTGAGATCAGGGCCCTTGAGGTTCATAACTAGGTAGAATCTTGTTTCTTATTTCTCAGTGTAATAGCTTACTGGACAACCAATCTCCGTGACCTTATGAGCCTTGTTGCGAAGTAACTGGCAACCTGTCATGCTCATGTCTGTCTTCATACTATTTTGGGAGTTCTTTAGTTTGCATAGAAATCATGTCAAGAAAATACTCTTTTACATGCCAAATGATAAAAAACATTTAAAGGATCTTCAGAAAATCTTATGAGTTGTCTGACTTTGATTCATTTAACCAGTGGTACAAGACAGCAAGATAATGAACACCCATTTAAATACTTTTCTCAAGGATTTCAACACATAACACTAATATAGACAAAAAGATAGTAATGAGATAAGTATTCCTAGAACTTAAAACCATGTTAGTCACCTTCATGTAACTATTAAATTTTTAAAAATGTAGAAAATATATACAGGATATATTAATTACAACTAACCTGGTACTAAAATGTTGACTTCATTCCCTATTGGCTAACTGCTTTCATTTCTTTGGGCATCAACTTTTCAGTATTGAAAATCAGTGTAGTATTTAGCTCAAATAGGTAAATTTTGCCTTCTTTTCCTGTGATAAGACATATATAACAGAAAAATTTACACAAGATTTCTTTCTCCTTTGGCTGTTGAACTCAAAGTGGAAGACAAGTAAAAGGAGAGGAGAGGAGAGGAGAGG
>NW_010333409.1:0-2640 GCF_000700745.2 Antrostomus carolinensis | reverse complement strand
ACTGCTTCGTGGCAGCTTAGAAGATGACAGACTCTGGAAAACAAAGGTCAGTCTCCTGGGTGTCCTACGCAAAAAGGTGAATATGCAAAGCTGCTGGAGTTTATATTTAAAAAGGTCTCTCCAAAGAGGCTCTTAAGACTGCAGCGTTTGCTCTCGTTTGCTTTTGCAGAAATAAAGCATTCCTTTAAAATATATAATCAAGTGAATTAGTAACACTGCTTTAAACCATCCAAGCCAAAAGACCACGACAGCATCAGCCCAGATGTTTTATGGTTAGGTATGGGTTGTTTACCACAGGACTGGGTGTAAAATTCCCAGTACCAGTTGAATTTCACCATCCTCCACACCAGCAACTCCCCCAAACCCAGCCCAGACGCTGCAACAACAGGCTGCAAATCTCTGGTTTGTCGGGGCGTGTAGGATCAGACCCGTATCACAAACTGTTTGGTTTGGGTTTTGGGTTTTTTTTTTAAATTAAAGTATATTATAGCTCAGTAGATCTGAAGATCAGTAGATTTGAAGGCTCCCCAGGGAGCATAACCACAGTAGAAATAATACATGACAAAAGAAATGCAAGTTTTTTGTCCGACAAAGCTGGGCAGCAGCTGGAGGGGAGGAGTTGGGCTGGAGAAATGGATGTGTCTTTTGGCAGCTGGGGCCTCTCATTAAAGGAGCAGAGAAGACGGAAGAAGGCAACTCCCAGTATCACTCCCCCTCTTCCCAGTCCTCTCCCCCCCTCATCCCACTGCTCTAGGATCTCCTACGTGGCACTGTGGGGGTAGGGAACGTCGGCTGCAGCGCCTGCAAAATCTGATTGCATTTGGAAATCACTTGATAGCAACACAAATCTTCCCCCTGCAATGTAGATCAACCCAATTCCTGGCACTTTTTCCCTGAAAAAAAATAAATTCACTGTTAAAATTAAGCTGTTTGCTGACATTTTGGTAGAATTTACTAATTTTCTGCACATTCATACCCTAAAGTCCTGCAGATTTATTGTGGCTGACTTACAGCAACACACTCAGGATGATGTTGTGCAGGGGGATGAATTAATCATGTGGGGTATTTAGCAATATTAGGAAAAAGTTGGAACACATACTGAAAAATCAGGCAGAAATTTGAAATACCTTTATGCTGGGCTGCTTGTCCTCAAGTACAGAGAACTATTTTTATTCAACTCCAAATTCTTGTTATTGAGGCAAAGCCATTTAAAAGGACTGAAGCGCAGAGTCAAAGGAGTTTGGTACTGGGAGGCATTGAAAGAGATCAAGATTAAAAGTTTTTGAGTTTATCTTAAATTTCACTAGGAAGAAAATAAAAATCTCACATGGGAAGTAATTATACAGAAGGGTTTGAAGGTGGAGCAATTCAGAGCTTGGCAAAGAAAACCAGCTGGCACTGGAAGTTTAAAGGAGGTTTTCTCCTTTCTCAGCTGGTACATGCTGCTGGTCCAGACCAATAATTTTTAATCTGTGTATTGATGGTTTCCTATCAATAAATTCAATTTTTTTTTACTATGACACTGTAGTAATAAAGAAAATTGTGCAATAAAAACCCTGGGGCCTTATTCTACTCATTTATGCAGACATAAATCCAAAAAAACTGCTCCAAATACACACTAGTGTATACAAAAATATGATGTTTAAGGTAGTTCAAACCTTTCTTTCCCACTAAATCCCTCCCAGATGGAAGAACATCAGGTTATGAAGCCATTAGGACTGTTTAATCACATTATTATTAAAGACTGCAGCGTAAGGTGTCTGCTAGGATGCAAAATGTCCAGCTGGAAATGTGTTTTTTCAGGTATTTCTCCACACACACACCACTGAAAAAGAAAATAAATAAGTAAATAGATTACACAAATCCAGGAGCCTTCATGCATCTAAATGATTTCATGCTTGGCACCCAAAAGGTCACCCAGTGAGTGAGACCACTTGGTATTTTTCCCCTGTAACCACTTTTTGTGCAAATGACACCACATGGATTGATTTAGTCATAATAAAGGATGTTGGGAATGGATCTATGGGACAATCTTTCTCACAGCCAGAAGCAAACAGCCAGTGATCACCAGAACAAACCTCCCGTTATCTCCTACCGCTGTTATCAAGGTCTTGTTGCTGCAAACTGTGCTGTGAGTGAAATCATCGTAGAAACACACGTTTCCTTTTGCTGTTGGAGTTCTGGGGAGCTGGTTTATTGCAGCTGGTGGAGAATTTTGTACAGGGAGGGCTCAAAGACCTCCCCTCGTTTGAGGTGTGGAGTATCTACTCAGATGGCATCATCTCAATGGTTTAGATGGAAGAAAAATGTCACTTTTTCATGCCATCTTCGGTCAGCTGCAGTTGTGCAGGGAAACAGACAGTGGAAAGATGAGATGATCCCAATGTAAGGTGCTTGAAAGTCAACAATTCAGGTTTGAGGGCAGAATATTAAAAGCCAGAAGACTAAATCAGATCCTGTTTTCTACTATAGCAACAAGAGGCAGCAACCTGCTGAGACCCCTGTCTTGTGCGAGAAATTGCAGAGCCAAAAGCAGCATTAATATGGGGGGAAAATGAAATTATGTGGTGATTAGAAGCAAGGGAAGACATAGACATCAGTGAAACACCATGATGTATCATAGAATCCCAGACTGGTTTG
>NW_010333408.1:0-10632 GCF_000700745.2 Antrostomus carolinensis | reverse complement strand
GGTGTGGGGGGGGGAGCGCAGCCGTTCGCCCCCTCCCGCGCTGAGGAAGGCGGCCGCCCTGCTCCCCCCAACCCCGGGGAAGCGGGGGGGGCATCTCCTGGGGTCGTGAAACGCCGTTTTATCCCCTCAGTGTGGGAGACCCAGCCCGGCTTCACGCATGTTTTTGAGAGACCTCGGGACGCGGGTTGAAATGCGGGGAAAATCCCCAGGAAAACTTGAGGGAGGGGGGGAGAGAGGGAGAGGAGGGGAGTTTAGGGACTTCGAGCAAAGCAATGCCTGGGAACATTAAATTAGAGCACATAGCTATTAAAAATGCATGGAGATGGAGTATTTAAAATTCCTCCCTGACATATAATATTAATCCGTTTTATGTAAAATTCATACCTGTAACTTAATTTGGTCCATTAATGCACCAGATCACGTATTAGGAAGATGTACCATGTTTTAAATATGATGCTGGAAATGTCCAGAGTTCTGTACTTTTGAGACAGAGCATTAAAATTAACAGACACATACTCCCAAGTCCTGCTTAAGTCATCTTGTGGCAGATTGTAACCTTTTAATTTAATAATGCAGTGTGCAAACTTTCTCTTTAATTCCTGATAAGGCTTAGGAGCCGTTGCCTATTTGAATGGGACGCCGGTGTAAGGAACTCGGCGCCCAATCCTACAGATGCTGCAGCTCGTGGAGCTCTCTGTGAGTGAAGGAGAGCTGATTGCTTGGGCAGAGGACGGCAGGAAGGAGTAAAGGCTGCAGGATCTGCCCCTCAGCTTGTAAATCAAACCCAAGAGAAGGGAAGAAATCCATAATGGTGATTAATGATTGCATGTCCCCTCAATGCTTAGTCACAACGGGTGATGTATAAAGGATACAGTGGGAAGCTGTCAAACCCAGGACTTGAATGAGCGGTGAGATTGGATCGGCTGAGGTGTGTAATGAAGCACACTTTCATTCCCTCTCACCCTTTAAAAACATACGTTTTGAGCCTCTGCTTACAAATACACTCTAGTTTTCCTTATTTTGTCCCACATTACCAGTGGCATCGGTTGCAGTTGGGCTCCTCTCAGCACAAAAAACTACCTGTGCCATGTCTGGCTGAGGTCTAGATTTGTAGCTACATCATGAACAATGTGATGGGAAGATGTATTTCCATTAGCTATGGGCTGGATGAGCCCGATTCTGCTGTAGTCATTGCTTTTATTCTGTGAAACTCCACTCCCTGCAGTCTCAGAGTCTCACCAGGTGAAACAGGCCTTACAGCACACGTTATGGTTACACCAGAGTCCTGGTGATATGGACAGAGTGGATGTGCTATCTAAAAAAAAAATATATATAATTATTTGTAAATGATGGTGAGCACGCTGCCTCAAATCTTGCTGGCCCCATTTAATTAATATCTGCGTGGAACTAGATACACTGTAATATTGGGTTGTTCTCTTTGTACTGAATCCCTCCTGGGAGCTTGGCTGATCTCATTGGAAATCTCTGGGAAACCCCAGTATGTAACTGGTTCCCCTTTTAACTCTCCCAAAGCTAATTTGGACAGATTATTTCTGCGCGCGTGCGCGCACACACACACACACACACACACTGTAGCTGCACTGTAGCAAATCCACTGAGCCCATGTTGGCTCTTGAAAATGACTCAGTATTTCTGGAAACCCATGAAGAGCCATGGTACGCTGCAGACCTCTTTTTCCATTGGGCTGGTTCCACTGCAGAGGGTACAAAGGGAAATTTGAGGGTCTGTAACCCTTGTTGAGTTACGAGAACACCGCGTGTGTTCACATAGCTAATGTATCGCAGTAGAGCTATGTGAGAGAGGGAAAAAAACAGCCTTCCTCTCCAACTATCCCATAAATATTCAGGGGGTTTCCTCTAGTAACTCCCTTTGATACTCCTGAAGTTGTGACACGCTCGCCGGACATGCTTGGCTGAACAATAGGCACCACTTCCCTGTTCACAACCGCTCTGCTTTCGCTCTCCTTGGAGTCAACGGGAGTTTTGTCACTCACTTAAGTGGGAGCAGGTTGGGTTGACTAATTTTTCAAAGTTTAGATTGGATGTGCAACAGATGCTAAGTCAATTGCTCTAGAAATGGGCTGGAAACCCCATGGAATGTTGGCAGTGGAGGTAGGCATCGTGCAACTCTTTATTCCTGAAGATGCACGTGAGAGAGGGACAGTGGCTACTGTTCATGCTTTTGTCCTGCTAATAGCAATATTTTTCATGACATGAGTAGATAGGGATTAACATTCCTGTTTCTCACCATAGCAGGCTTGGATTTTTAGAATAAATTCTGTGCATCTTTAAGCATGTGGTCCTTTCCTGGCTGGCTGGAGGAGTTCATCTGTCTTGGCTGGGTGTTTCTGTGCTCTCTCCCAACATCCAGAGTCGAGATTCATTCCCACTGTAAACATCTGTCACGAGATCCTTGACAACGCTTGAATGGACCAGTTTGATCCATTAAAAGAGAACTGATGAGTTCAGATCACATCAGAGGTGCCCTCTGGAACTTAACTTAAAAAAAAAAAAAAAGTTGCTTTTTGATTCAAAACCAAAGTAAAGCAATTTAAAAATGAAAATGTAATGACTGGCCTTGTATCCCCTTTGTCATGAGGATAATCCCATGCAGCTGAATGAGAATGAGTAACGGAGGCTGAATTTGTCAGCACAGGTCTGAGTGTATGAGAATGCCATTGACTGCAGCTGAAAAAATAAACCAGAGACATTGACACTGGCTCTGGGTCATGGCACCAGGGAAGGGGGACAGTCCTTCCAAGCACAGAACACGGGACACTTCCTCTGACAGCACTCTGGAGCTACAGATGATTGTGCATGATAGGATGGCACTGAACCAAGCGGTGCATTGGACAGTACCTCATTAGTTACAACAGTCTCAAGACAGAAAAGAGTGTGAAGGGAACACATTTAGGTGTGCAGAGGGAAGCAAACCATCAACGTGGTTTCTTACACAAGGTTACTTGCTATACCTACCTTAAGAGGGCATGAAATGCACACGAATGTACAATGTATTTTTATTCTTAAGCAGGGTTATGAAACAGTGGTTGAGTCAAGTGTCCCTGTTGTGGAGCTTGGGGCACATCATAGCAGAGCAGTGCTGTAAAATCCCGAGTATTCCTTTGCTTCAGGCTGGTAACTGGTGTGACAAGTTTCATCCTAGTGGGCACAAAGAGATGTGATACGGAGCCCTCCTGCCCTCCGCTCCTGTTGACTTCAGCAGGCAGCCAGAAGACTCAGGATCTCGGAGGAGCTGCTCCACACCTAGAAGGGCTGATCATTAAAAAAGCATTATAAATCTCTGAATGGTTTATGGTTTATGAGGGAAATAGCAATTGATTCCTCAGTGGTGCCATTACTCTCCACTATTGCTATCATTCAAAAGGCAATAATGTTAGTTATTTACCTTCAATTAAAATATCTAGTTAGTTGTGATGTCATTTAAAATAGCACTATAATGTGTTTAGTGCTCCCTTATCAAACACCATAGATAAACTCCTCTTGGCAACAGGGGATAGTGATATGAAATGAAAAATTGGGTGGGGGAGTGAGATGGAGAAAAGAATATGTAAATCTTTTACTGGATTATGATTCCTACATGCCTACGTCCCCTTGGACACCAGGCTGGAGGTAAGACTGCAGGCTCCTTTGCAGTCACACCCCATGGGTCCTCAGAATGGGTTGGCCAAGATCCATTGGGCATTCGGGGAGGACAGAGAAGTCGCCTCACCCTGCAGACTAACTACCAACAGATCAAAATCCATCCGTCTTCTGGTACCTCACCAGGAACAATTCATCATCAGAGCTCTTCCAAACTCTTCTTAATGCAAACCTGTTCCCCAAATAGCACGAGTCACCTTCAGTAGTATTCTCCCTATTTTCCTCAGATCCAAAATCTAAATACAACTCACAAGCTTCACTTAACGTGGTGGTGTTTGGGGTTTTTTTTCTCATTCTCTGGTTATGGTCATGACAGAATTTTTTTGTTTAATGAGAAAACCTAAGAGATTCCCAAGACCTTCACCTCCCCGTTGCCCCCCTGTGCATGAAGTTTAATGTAAAATAAAAAGAAAAATATTTGTTGATTGCTCACAACAGATCTTCACAGACAAAAGAGTTTTTTGGTTGGTTGGTTTTTTTACGTTCATGTAGTTGTCCAGTTTAGAGCATCCTTCTAATGACAGGAGCATGCCCCTACCCACCTCTTTATGCTTTCCCTCAGCTTTGTACACTGCAAAAAATCCTGTGTCAACAAACATTTTGGAGAGATGAGGAAGAGATGACAAAAACCCTTTCTCTAGGGCTTGATGCTTATGTAATCCCTTTTTTACACCAACAGGAAAATAAATGCAGAAAGACATATTTTACCTCAGTTAGTGGAGAGAACCAATAAAAGACCATCATGGGGTTAGTATCTCCAAGAGCTTTCCCTGCTATGCTGCCTCCAGCACGGCTATGATGTGGTAGAAAATCTGTGCAAACCCATCTTCTCCCCTCGATTTTCCCTTCGAGAGACTGTGGCAGCGGACAACTTTACCACATTGGTGTGTCACCAACACACCAGGTGCCCTGGCTTGTTCAGGTGACCAGAAACATTGAGTTGGTTGGGTCATGTCAGATTTTGTGTTGACTAAAGCAAGCTTGAGGCAAAGCAAGATAACTCATGTTGACAACTTTCTGCAGCATGGTCCAAATATAAGCAATCAAGGTGCTTATTCTGGGGAAGGGGAAAATAATTCAGGAGGATTTGGAGCAGCTTCCTGAGGAACACTACATTAAACTGAGTTACCTACCAAGAGATTGAATTTGGAGTCTTTAATTTTATTTTGTGTAGATTTAGATCAGATTTATGTCCAATGTCATGCCCTTTGTTTGTAGACAGAAATCCTCAGCCAATCTGCCTGAAAACTGATGGCATGATACCGCTGCATATTATTTTCATGTTTGTTATGAGTTTGCATTAAGAGCCCTATAATCACACAAATAATGTAGCCTACAGGGACAATGAGCAAATCGACCTAAATTAAATAAGTATCTGGATGTGTACATGCTCATCTGCATATGTTATCATTACACCAACGATACTGGTATTTATTTTCAGGGGACCTGAAGAGCTTCATCAGCAAAAGGAATCTAAGTTCATGCCACAAAAAAAAACCCCCTGCAGAAACAATAGCAATACTTTGCACTAATACAATATTTTACATTTTGAAAGCTAATATTGACACATTTGTTATTTGTCCTCTGCGAGTGTTTTCAGGAATTCTTCAAAATCTTTGGTGTTTATATTTTTAAATATTTTTTAATATTTTTTTTTTTAATTAAAAGAAGAAATCGCCTCTCTCTCTCCCTCTCAGCCTTTCCCACAGCGGAGAGACATCCCAGGTAGACAGAGAGACCTTGGCTTCCTCTGCGTTGCTGCAGATGCATCATCGATGTTTTCTATGACTGCAGTCAGTTGGTTCTTGAAGTACTTTTACGGGTCACTGTCACTTTCACTGTCACCTACTTCCCAAATATGAATTTACAATTCTGCATTTTGCTTCATGCTAACGACAGCCTGGCCACTATTTAAAGCATTACAGAAAATGCTGTTTGTTGATTTGGTTCAAGTCACATTTGGTGTCATCGCCAGGAACAGAAGTGAGAGGCAACTAGAAATTCAAGTCTGGTGGTTGGGGGGAAACTTTTGGGGGGGAAACTTTTCAAATGTCTCTTCAAATCCCTTGCCCGCAGTTGTTTATGGGCCACGCCGTCCACTTCCACTGCACGCTGACTTCTGGGTAACATTATTATTATCTATTTATTTACCTGCTACAGGGTTCCTGTTGCCATAACACGTGAGGATCTACCGAGCGCTTAGTAACAGAGGCAGAAGGTTCTTCCTCATTCTTCTCTTCCATCCTGCAGAGGAAAGAGTAGAACAGTAGGAGATTATTTATCAGATCATAGCACGGTTTTAATTTGCTTATGTACTTGTTTGAAAAAGCAGTCTGCTAAAAAGATGCGCTTTGTATTAATTTGTGGTAGGATGTTTTTTGTGATCATTCTTTATAGCCTGTGTGGCTTCTGCAAAAGTTGTTCACTAAATAACATAAGAGCCCTCGTTGGCAGAAAATAGCTCTTGCAGGATTTTGTCTCTAGAGAACAAGAAAAAAAGCGGCGACAGGTAACATCTCCTTTAGGCAGACAAGGTCACACTCAAGGGTTTTAATTCCAGCAATAGCATACGCTAAAATGACCTTATATATTTACTAGGACTATAGGATTGTCTAATGAAAACTACTGCGCAGCACCGTGAATTTAAATCAAGATACACATTGCAGAGTGCAAATGGTTGGAGATGCAGAAAAAAGAAAGGTGGATGTAAGGAGAATATTGGACAATGATCCATGAACTGCAGTTCTTCACAGTTAAATATCTTCTGTGACCCACTAATTTTCCCTTATAAGAAATGGGAATGAATGTTATTTTCCATTTTAGAGTAGCTCTATAGCAATTCTTAATGTTTTTTGATTCTTGTGCAAGGGGCAAACTAGACAAAAGTATTTTAAAGACATTCAAAACTGCTGTTAAAAATGCTTCAACATGCAAATTTTCTCACAGTTTTGACTTTATTTTCTTAAAGCTAAATGATGTGCATATATAAGAATATTCTGGGTAATCACACAGCTTATGCTAAGTAACTATTTCAAGTTGTCTTCAATACCAGTATGTTTTCACATACCTACCTTGAAGTGTTAATGACATTTATTTTGGTAATTTTTTACTCCATTAACATGCTCTTTCAACACTTTAAAGCACTGACATATTTCACTCAAGCAAATCTCTTAATTTACCTCAATGGAGAAACTGACTTGAAAAGCAGCACAAATCCTTACTTATGTAGAAAGTTTGTCTTGAAGTTAATGAGCTTATTTGCCCCAGTAAGGATGTGTGTATAAGGACTTGCTCAAGTGAGCAGAAGTTTCACAACCGGATGCAAAGTCATTAGCTTATTTCAACCCAGCCTCTTCAAAGCTGTTGCTCTACATCGAGCTCTGGAGAACTGATTCTCAAAACAGTATTGTTTTAAATGTGAAAATGCAAAAGGGTAAGATAAATAAATAAAATAATACAATAAAATAATTGAAATTGTAAATACAAAAGTTTAATTAAAAGACATTGTGGTTAGTGGTGGTGGTTATTCAACGTAAAATTTTGGTCCCCACTGGGTCATATCCAGCGTCCATTGTAGTCTATTTCCACTGGGAGTAAGAGACTCCTTATAGACATAAAGAGCTTTCTTTTGCCTCCAGGAACTCCTTAACACGCACACAATGCATCCATCTTCCTTGCAGTATGTTATGAATTCTTATTAGACACACATTAATAGAATATTAAGTATTTGTAACCTTAGCACGAGGTATGATTTATTTACAACCTTGCATCTCAGCTTCTCCTTTTCTTTTTTTTTGTACTCCCTGTCCCCTCTGTATCTTCTTTCTTCTGAAGGGTTTTACACTTGCAGCATCAGGATTTTCCACGGTGTTTAATGTTTTAGTAAGGTGGCAGTTTCCCCTTTCACTCTTTAGGGTACTGTTTCATCCTGAGGTGCTGAGAGATGCGTGCTCTGACCTCTGCATCTGACCAAAGCTACTCCATGAAGCGTGTGAGCAAAGCAAGTGGGGATGTGAACGTGTGTGTGTGTTCCCTCCTTCCTCTGTTTGCTGGAAGTCCTGGCTGCTTCAGACAGGAACTAAAGTAGTTAACAGCCCACTAAAAACTACGCCAGGTTAAACTTAAACTGGCATTGCATGCACAGGACACACAATGGGCAGGCACTGGATAAAACATTTATTTTCAGTTGTTATTGATGACCTTTCAGAAGTTGCTTGTGGCTCTACTTTGGCCTGTCACTTGTGAGCTAAAGAGTCATCAATAACTTATGGAAATAAATGTCTTATTGATAGTCTGGCTACTGCAAGTCCAGTATATTGTCTGACATACAGACACACAGGCACAGAAAATACAAATCAGCAAGAAACCACTTTTGATATTAGCCTCTGTCCTTTTATCTTTAGAAAGCTGTGGCTTTACTGGTTCTTCCATTTCCTTTCGATCTTGTTTCCTTCTTTTCCTTTTCAATCTTGTTTCCTTCCTTTTTTTTTCCTTTCTTACTTTCTTTATCTTTTTTTCTTTTTCCTTTTTTTTTTTCCTCCCACTTTCTCTTTTTTTCTCTTTCTCTCTTTCTTTCATCTTCTATTCCTTTCTGGTATTTCCTAAATATATGCCCCTAATTTATTTATAATGGTAAGTCTCCAGAACAAGGTAGCATTACTGAGCTGGCTTACCAGTTCCTCTATACACAAGCACATTCATAATTGATGAAATGGTCTATAGAGTTGCGGCTAGAATCAACCTAAGGTCAAATCTCTGGGAGAGCAAATCTCGCCATTATTCCTGATGAGAAATAAATACGTGCAGGAACTAAAACGTGCAGCTCTGAAAGGGAATAAAACTGAATGTATAAGGGCATTTTGAACAATTCATTCCAAAGTGAAAGTGCTTTTTCTTAGTTTTTCTTCATTGCCTTGATCTTCCTAAAACTGTTGTTGGGGCAGGTTAATGACTGACCTTTGAGGGAACCACATACCAGTCTTTGTTCCCTAGCAGTCAGGATCTTGCAGAGGCTTGAAACCTTTGAGGGAGAGAATAGGATTAAAGTGCTGTATGAAGTCCAGTGCAGGTGATGATCAATGGGAGCGGAGGAGCCAGTTTCTCAGGACACTCGCTCCCTTCCCCCACCAGCTGGAATTTATTTCGTTTGCTGCAAAGTTACCTGACAGAGAGGGCTGACTGTCAATGATTGTTCTCAGATTAATTTCCCTCAAGCAGTCATCAAAAGCATGCAGTGTTAAAATCCCAGCAGGATTTTAAAGGTTACAGGTCACTTAGATTTAAACATCATATCAAGCAGTTAAAATCAGAAAGACTTTAACTTGAGCCTCACACTAAGATTATATTTACATAAACTCAGTTTACTTGCCACCCTCCAATTTCCAAAGTGGAACTTGGCAACCTAGAGGAACATGAGTGATCCTGCAACGTCCATGTGTGCCGGCTGACCTCAGATAAATCAGCATTTGTGGGGTGACTCCTTCATATGTGCCTGTCCCAACGCCTACCTGTGCACCTGTGACTGATGCCATCGGTCCCAATGCTGACTGCAAGGTCCCTTTGCACGCAGACTTTTGCAAGGGAAGGGGTTGGCTTTCACCTCATCCACAAACTCAATGTGTGCTGCTTGAATTGATTTAAAAATCCATCCTCAGCGTTAGGGCTGAGCTGCTGGTGGGATGCAGGGGTCCCATCCTCATCCTCCCTCCTCCCCAGCCCCCTGGTTCGTGGCTGGGAGCCCACGCCGTCCTTGCAGGGGGTTTCACCCACCCTGGCCTTGCCGCACCCCACACAGCTCTTCTCACGCTGCTCCTCTTGCTCCTTCAGGTGGCTGAGCCTTCGCTTCAACAAAGGTTCAGATAAAGGGTCTGCAAGCTGGTGGGTGGCACTGCAGCAACAGTTTCTGCTGCCACCTTTGAAGGCTTCTGCGTGACTGCAAGCAGTTGTAATTACTCCTAAAAGTTTGGACTCAACCTCCTTTTCTTCCCTGCAAAGTTAGGCACCAAACCAATGTATTAACAGAATTAAAACAAGCAGAATTACAAGGAAAACCATTGCAAGCATCCCACCTGCCTGGCTGCAAACAGCTACTCGGCAAAGGCCAAGTGAAGTAACCACAAAACTCTATTATAATGTTGCTCTAAGATTTTATTGATAGAGGAACCTCACGTCACATCTCCTCCTCAGCCTGGATGAGCTCCCATGGGTGCAGGCTCTGAGGGCCACAGCTGGAGGTGCTGTGCAATGCAGAGGAGATAAAATAGAAATGAGCTGTGCTTTCTGATGGATGGATGGATGGATGGATGGATGGATGGATGTTGGGGCCATTTCATTCACTGCAAAAAACCCTGCGCTCTGCAACAATTTAATGTCTTTACTGAGAGAAATTGATGTTTTAAGCCCAACTTGCATCTCCTGCTGGGTCACCGAACTGCTACGCTGGCTTTCTGCCGAGCAGTCTGTGTCCTGAACGCACCAAAACTTAATGTAAAGAGTGGATCTATGTAAAGAACAACCCGTATTAAGGAACAAGCTGATTTTCCCATTCCCAGCTGAGATCTCTCCATCAGGAACGTCCCTTCTCATGAAGAACCGCACTAAGAAACTAACGAAGAATTACAAACTCGTTCAGGGCAAGTTGGAAAGGAAGTTTTGCTGGAACTGGGTGAGTTGTAAATACAATCGGGTATTCTGCAGTGTGGGAACCTGGCTGCTGGGAGGAGCGGGAAGCTCGGGAGGCTGAAAGCGGGCGGTTTGGGAGCGCTGGCACAGGGGCTGCGATGCTGGCTGGAGCGCACTGAAAAGCCCCCTCATTCCTGCGGGAAAACGGCTGTTTCTAAAGCGCTCGCCAATCAAACCGGGGATGGAAGCAACAGACATCCCCGGCCAAACAATGGGGAGCTGGCAAGGCCCGGCTCTGGCCTTCAGCGGGGCCAAGGGCAGGCCAGGCGAG
>NW_010333407.1:0-784 GCF_000700745.2 Antrostomus carolinensis | reverse complement strand
GGGTTGCCCCGACCCAGGTGCAGGACCTTCATCCAGCATCACAGAATCACAGAATGGTTTGGTTTGGAAGGGACCTTAAAGATCATCTCAGTTTCTTAAATAATTACAGAACTTTTACTGACTTGACTTGTACTAGCTACTTTGAAAGCATATATACAGCTGCAATTTACACCTGCAAATCTCAGAATAAATAAGGGTGTTGTGCCTCTGAGCAGTTTCACTCATGTGATAAGGTAGTCCTAGATAGATCTGAGTAGCCAAGATGCTGAAGGAAAAAAGCTGGTTTTGATCTGCCTCACTAAACTAATTTTTCTTTGTATGTCTTTGCATGTTAATGGTCTGTTGGTCCTCTGTGAATTGAAGCACTTGAGTAGGAAAAAGAAACAGAGAAACCAAGAAAAGAAAGCTTTAGTTGAGAAATCACAAGAAAATGTTTTCAAAATAAAAGGTATATGTTCTAACCATGTGCAGGAAAACATTTCTGTTGCAGTTACTGTGACAGGCATTAAGACAACTTTCTACATGATTAAGAATATATAACTGTATATTGAGCTCAGCTGTTCTCTGTTTTCAAATTCTATGAATACTACCATAACTTAATAGGAATATTTAACTTTTTCTAGTAGCTTCTGGAGATCTTTATTGTGGAGCTGGCCGTTTACTAGTATGGAGGAAGTGAAAATGCTTTGAAAGAGAGGCAGTATAGATTGGAGAAGGACTAATCAATGCAATTATTTTTCCCTTGGAATGTTCAACATCAACAAGGCCAAGTGCAAGGTCCTGC
>NW_010333406.1:0-1714 GCF_000700745.2 Antrostomus carolinensis | reverse complement strand
TATAATTAATTTATATTATGTATTAAATATTTACAATATATTACAATATATGTGTATATAAGAAAATAGTATGAGGTGTGTGCGTATACATATCTATATCTATTTCTAATGTAGCTATTCATGCAAACTGAAGTCTGCGTTACTTATTTTCTGTTCTGGATCTTTCTCATCTTAGGCTTACTGTAGACAGTTGTATCTTAGAAGTACAGCAGAAAAGAAAAAAAAAAGGCAGGTGAAGATCTATCTCGGTTTTAGTAGATCATCCTGAAAATTACAGACAAGGAACAATATACTTTGTAGATCTTAAGACAGCACAAGAAGTACAACATTACCAACTGCAAATAACAAGGTGGGAGAAAGAAATCTGAAGCCAGTCCCTTAAGACATGGTCTCATTCATCTGCATGTAGATTTTAATTCCTTCATTCAACTTTCTTGTTTTAGAGCCTTCAGAATGTTCTCCTTGAACACACACAATTTTTCCTCTGTGATCACCACAAGGCAAAAATCTGCTTTTAAAGCAATATTGGCTCGCTCATTCCATTTCCTTCTTTTAGCAAGTGGATCATATGGAAACACACTAGGAATGTTTCATATGGATCATATGGAAACACACCAGAAGATCCAATTGCACCAAGATGGGAAACGTACACCCTTGTTATCCAGGCAATCCAGCTTTCTCCATGATAAAGTATACAGATATATGTGTGTATATATATATATAGGTATATATACTATACACACATAATAACCACAGAGATTAGGAATGGAAGAGATCTGTCATTACATGCACTACAATCAGTCCTTTTGCCAAGGTAGAAGTTTTCTTACAACTTATCTTTAGCAAATTTTCCCTCTTAAATATAAAATCTCTTGAAAGGCAGAGTTTACATCATCATGATCTATGCTATGGAAATATTTAGAATAAGGAGGTAAGAGAAAGGCATAACAGACTAAGATTTCCTTCCCTCCTCCCTTAAAATTATTTTGGGCAAGAAGCCACTGGACTAATCACTTAGTTGGCATCTTTTTTTTAATCTTATCTGTGAAAGTTTGTTAAACCTCCCCTTCTGGAAGAGCCACGCTGATTTATACAGATGGCAGTATTATGGGAACACACTAACTAGTGGTCACATTTCTAGCAATTAGCATTTTAGAGGCTGTTTCGCTGGAAAAGAATTTGCTTTTGAGGTTCAGGAACTGAGGCAAATTGGTGCACTTCAGAGCTATATTTTATCTTTTATGTGATGCAGTGTAATCACCAAATAAAAATGTTTATTGGTTCTCAGAGCAGTATTAATGCTACTTGTTAGCATAAAATGCTGAGACATACAACTCCTCTGCATTTACGCTTCCCTTGCATTCTGACAGACTGCATGGTGCTTCTCCCCTCCCTTCATAAAATAAAGAAAACAGCCAATTTGGCATCACTGCACCAACACAAATCTCATTCAAACACTCACAACAGAGGTATCCCTGTGCCTGGCCATGGCCTCTTTGTTTCAAAGGTATTTCTGAGGAGAAACAGATACACAGGCTTTAACCGTACGGTTTGCAGACCACCTCTCTCGCAGGGGATCGCCCTCAGCTATGGCGGCGCCTGCATCGATGGCCTCTACATGTTGTGAGGGCTTTTTCTTCCGAAATGCCCAGCTGCTGCCAGACCCAGGAACAGCTTCCCCTCCCCACTATATTTTTTTCTCATTCCTCCCACC
>NW_010333405.1:0-2139 GCF_000700745.2 Antrostomus carolinensis | reverse complement strand
AGGGCCCGGCCCCGCGGAGGTCGGGCTGGGTGCCCTGCCCGCCGAGCTGCGGGCAGCGGTGCGGGCCCTGGTGGGCGACCTCGACGCTCTCTTCACAGCCCTGGGCCTGCGGGAGGAGAGCTTCGCCGTGGGGGCCCTCAGCAGGGTCGTCGCTGCTGAGCTGGCAAGCTATGCCCCGGCCAGGAACAGGAGGAGGATGGCCACCAGCAAGGCCTCCGTCGTCTTCGTGGACAGGACGTTGGACCTCGCCGGTAAGAAATCCCCTGCTGGCGGGGGCTGTCATCCCTGTGCATCCACATCCACCCCATCAGGAGGGTCTCGGGTAGTTGCAGGAGTCCTTGTGGCCTGGGAGTGTATGGAACACCACGGCTGTGGTGGTTGCTCACACATTGTACTCCCCAGTGGGTCATGGAAACCAAGAGCGGAGCAGAAGGCTCTGCTGGAAGCACACGGGTTTGTTTCTGGTGCTTCCATGTTGCTGCAAAGTAGAGACCTTAGGTGTGCCTGTGTGTCATCCTAAGGTGTGAAGGAAATGGGCTGCACATTTCAGACTGTGCCTTGTGGATTATTGCAAAGCATTTCCCAGTGTATCTACTTGTCACCCTTACCATTATACCTGTCTAAGCAGATATATGTCTGTGTGTACACTTAGCTGTACCTGTACGCCTGAGAGTGTCTCTGTGTGTGTATATGGGGGTTTATATGCTATGCATTATACTTGGTGTTTGAATGAAGCAATTGCACGTGGCTGGTGGTGTTAACTTGGGAAACACTATGTTTGAATGGAAACAATATAGAATTGTTTACACAACACTTTCTGGGAAGAGTGTAAGAACGAACCATATGGTAAATTTAATACTGCAAATTAATGCAGAATTGATGCAAAAGTTGAGAAGTGTAGAGAGTGGTGTGAGAATCCACTGGGAAATTGTCAGAAGGAGAATGACTAGTATTGTAATCAACCTGCAAGTTTGGTAAGTGAGGTGAAGTCTTTAAGCTGGTAAGATGTGATATCAAAAGGGCAGAAAGAGGGAGAGCGGCTGAATGAGTCACCAGGAAGGTGCAGGGTCAGTGACCCAGAAAAAGTTTGTGTCAGCCTTTCACTTCTAGAATAATGATCTTTCAGAGGAAACGGTAAACTTGGAGAATAATTGATGTCAGAGCAGCTGCATTCACTTAACCTCATCATATTATTGATAGACCTGCTTACATATTCAGTGTGTGGTCCTGGTTCTGTTGGCAGTTAATAATTAAGGTCAAAATTTGCCACCACATGTCCCATAGCAAGTGCTTGGCACAATGTTACACCTGCAGATGGTCTGTTTCTGTTTCTGAATTTTCTTCTGTCTCTTTTTTTTTTTTATTCCCCCCCTCAATTTTAGCTTTGTGTATCCCTTGCATTGCTGTAGGATTCATAGCTGTCAACAATGTGCTGAAGAGCAGTTACGGATCTGGGCAGTTATTGCTGTGCTGTGGTTTGGGAAGATTGCTAGGAAGACTGCAGGGAAGTGGACTTGGATGAAGAGCCTTGAAATGAAACTCTGAGAGCAATGTCCATTTAGGGTGGGAACCAATGAAACTGGGCAAGGATTTGTGCACTCCAGAGGTGAAAAGAGTTAAAAACAAGAAAAGGAACTTGAAATTGTGAGTGACAGGGAGTTGCCTGACAAGAAAACTGTCAAGGAGGCCTGAAGAGAGATAATAGGTACCAGCTTAAATCTGGGAAGTGAAGTTTGAGATCTTGTGCTTCATTAGGAGAAGGTTTTTTGGGAGAAAACATCAGCGCTGTGGTGGGGCAGCTTTGGAGAGGATGCAACAAAGCTCTTGGAGTAGGGATGAGAAATCAAAGAATTATTTTTATTTTTTTAGGAATATATTCTCTTCAGTATCTGTAACTGAAACAAAGATCCTTCATGCAACTGTTCTTTTTCTACCAACAAATGTCTCCATAATTCATTGATAGTTTCATTGCAGTCTTCCTGTGCTTTGGACATGATACCATACTCTTGCCATCAAGTACAGTGCAAACTGAAGGAAGAAAAATCTAGTGCATTTCAGAAGGAAAGCACGATATGGACCTGAATTTAGTGCCATGTAAGAGCAAGTGTCAGAGTCCTTCACCTGGGAAGGAATAACCGC
>NW_010333404.1:0-2477 GCF_000700745.2 Antrostomus carolinensis | reverse complement strand
TTCCAACCCAACCCATTCTATGGTTCTATGAATTTAAAGGACCCAGCACAGAACTATTGTAGAAATCTCTTCAGTGTACCCTGAAGTGAAGAATCACTCGGTAATACCCTTGGTTATTGCATGGAAGTGAAATTTTGGAGAAATCATGACAGTTAAGTGTTCAAACTAATAAACTGTGCCTGTTGGGTGGTCAGTGGTGCAGAGGAGAAAATGCCTGTGCAACTCCAAAGGGGGAAGTTTAGTCTGATGTTAATAAATAGATGGATTTCTAAAAATTCAATGCTTAGCTTAAGTTCTAGTTTAAATAAAATTGCACTGAAAGTGCTGTACTATATATCACCCAATTTGTGGGAATTTACGTTGCTTAGAGTTGTTTTATAGGATAGATATCTAAAGTTAAATCAACATATTGCAGCAAACCTTAGAGGTATAGAATAGTACTTTGTTAATGTTAATTATGAATTTGTTTATTATTCCTAAATTCTGCCACTCTCTTGGCAGAATGTTTGTTCCAAGTATGCTGAATTTTAAAAATTTTAGAGGTCTAGTGGTGGTTGAGTTTGGTGAGGGAACTTGTATCTTTTTATTGCCAATTATCTGCTGTTAAAGTTTGAGGTAGTTCCCTTTTGGGCTTTAAGCTTGCTTTTATATGGCAGTTAGGATGAAACACATTTAATTCTCCACAAGTAAACTGGAAGTAACTATTAAACACTTTAGAATTTTAACACAAGTATTAATGTGGTGCCTTCTGGCTGACAGATAACTGGGAGATGAATGAACCAGAAATAGTAATGCACTGGTTTGAGAACAAGAGGGAGTCCAGATTTGCAGAAAAATTCAGGGGTTTTTGTTTTTGTTCTTTTAGAACAACTGATTAATTGGGAAAAGCAAAGTGTGATGTCCTCCAAATAGGAAGCGAGGTTTGTGTGATGGAATGCTAGCATGTTTTTCCCAGCTGAGTAAGTGGAATTCATTATAGCCTGCTTGCTGAGTGTCTGTTCATTTGGGAAACGTTAGCAATTCCATGGATGGATGGATGAATAAATTGATATAACGAAGTTGAGAGAACTGGAGACTTTCAGGATAGCATACAGATCTCTGAGGAAAAATCTGGGTAATATTTTTGGAAGTTCTCGGTGCCTGTTAGCTCCTGTTGGGAATGTGATGGGAGCTGGTGTGTGTTTAGTGCTTTTGAAAATTGGATTCACGTTTTATTTTTTGGAGTGCTGTGTGCATGATAACCAGCCATAGGCATTGTTCCACTTGTGTGCTGTGCCTCTTAGAAATGTTTCCCACAGACTGGATCTGTCTGGATACAGGAACACTTTTTTCCTGCTTTGTTTTACTTATATATTTCAGAGCAGTTGGCATGTGCCCAGGTGGCCAAGAAGGCCAACAGCATCCTGGCCTAGATCAGCAATAGTGTGGTCAGCAGGACCAGGGAAGTTCTCTTCCCCCTGCACTGGGCACTGGTGAGGCCGCAGCTCGAGTGCTGGGTTCAGTTTTGGGCCCCTCGCTCCAAGAAGGACATGGAGGTGCTGGAGCGTGTCCAGAGAAGGGCAACAGAGCTGGGGAAGGGTCTGGAGCACAAGTGTGCTGAGTTCCCGGCTGAGGGAACTGGGGTTGTTGAGCCTGGAGAAAAGGAGGCTGAGGGGAGACCTTGTGGCTCTGTCCAAGTCCCTGAAAGGAGGGTGTAGAGAGGTGGGGGTGGGTCTGTTCAACCAAGGAACAAGTGACAGGACAAGAGGAAATGGCCTCAAGTTGTGCCAAGGGAGGTACAGATTGGATGTGCGGAAGAATTTCTTTGCTGAAAGGGTTCTCAGGCATTGGAACGGGCTGCCCAGGGCAGTGGTGGAGTCCCCATCCCTGGAGGTGTTTAACAGATGGGTAGATGAGGTGCTCAGAGATCTGCTTTAGTAGTGGACAGGTACGGTTGGACTCGATGATCTCAAAGGTCTTTTCCAACCAAACGATTCTATGATTCTATGTTTAGAAAGTTTATTTATTTACAGAGGACTCTGTGCTACTTAATTTAGATTATGTTTTGTCTCTTGCATTACGTTTTTTAATTAAGATACTCAATTTAGAAAGATATACAGATAATCTGCAGTGAATGTGAATATTAAATTAATATGATGTCCTGACAACTGAACATTGCACATACCAAAGCAGTGTTGATGCCTCTCATGCCCAGTACTGACAAGTAGGAAAAACCCTAAACATGCACGGAAAACCAAACCATTTCAAAATGGTACCGAAACTATTTCCAAATATTTATGATAAATGCTTTGAATACAACTGTAATGGGCTTAGAAACTCAATGTGTTAACGATCTATGAACATTCTGAAATACAGACTGACATTCCCAAATGAAAAACCAAAATCATAGTAATATGTCAAAGGCAGCAGAATGAACCAGGTCTAACAAAAAAGCAGGGACGAGAAAAAAATCATAGAATCCTAGAATGTTGTGAGTT
>NW_010333403.1:0-2725 GCF_000700745.2 Antrostomus carolinensis | reverse complement strand
TCTTGGGGTCACAATTCCAGTCACACTTGCCTGTGGGCTCAGCTTTTCTGCTCCAGCATGGAGTCCTCCATGGCCTACACGTGGGTCTCTGCTCTGCCGTTGAACCTCCATGGGCTGCAGGGACCTCCTTTGTCTTCTTCTCCATGCAGTTGAACTGGGTGTCTGAGGTTCGCTGTCCTTCCCCCTCCTCCTCCTTCCTCCTGGTAACGAAGCTCTCTCTTTGTTTAGGCCAATGGTCTTTTGTTCAGGTCAATGGTCTCTCCTCCAGGTTCTCTCCACCTTCTTCTTTTCAGGACAGTCCTTCCCCTCACAAATACGGATTCAGAGACGTTTCTCTAGTGCTCATTGGTCCAGCCTGGGCTGGGGGGTCTCTGCCTTGGAGCCAGGGGAGCTTTTCGCTCTCACAAGGTGGCCCCTTCCCCCACTACCAAAAATGCCACCCCCTCCTCCCCAACCCCAACACAATGTGTCATCTTAAGGAAAAAGGACAATTAAAAAAGTCCTGTATTTTCTTCATGTACATATTTACATTTAAAACCCTTAACCGTATTACTGAGCATTAATATGTTGATGTAAATGTCGATGCCAGCAAACTCCATAAAAGCTAATCTTCCACTGTGTATAAATAAAAGTTTCCATTTTTGAGATCTTAAGGGACCAAAAATTCAAATATAATGACAATTCCTTCTTTATCAAACCGACCTGTGTGCAAACCTACCAGGAATCCCAGCCTACAGAAGCCCGACATCCCGACTGAGAGGTGTTTACTCCGTGCCACAGAAATGACAAATGCTGCTACAGAAACCAGTATAGAGTTATATACAGTGTTTATTCTAAGCAGCAGTTCTAATACATATGGAGATAATGGACAGCATATATACAGGGAATGATCATAATACACAGATCTTACATTATATTTACAAAATTTTAAATCCTCAGTGATGCAACCACCTGACAGTATGAAAGAATACTGCTCTCAAATGCACGCAGTGAACAGTATTCCCTTCACAAACTTTGCAGAAATCCAGCTGTTATGAAGTTCTCTGACAAAAATGTGCATTTAAAGGACTGTACTTAAAAAAAGGCTCGCAGGCCTGCCTGTCTGTCTTCAAACGGCGCAGGATTTTCTTCCCCTGCTTTTGCACATTAGCAGTGGCTGGCTAGAACATTGAAGAAGTGAAAAACTTCATCTTTATCCATTACTGCCACTTCAGTTGAGCATTCGGTGCACAATACAGGATGATACACTTCCTCCTCTTCTTCATTTGATTGTACAGGGGTAGATTCTTTGCTGTGCTTCATTTTCTTATTTCTTTTCTTTAGCTTCTTTCTGTATTTCAGAATTTCCTCTTTGTTGACAAAGCAGTTCATCACAAACATTGCTCTATATTGTGTTTTGTAAGATTCATGTCTGTGGAGAAGGGGAGAAAATGCAAGTCATGCCATTGGTAAAACTGCTTCCAAGAAATCTGTTATCATCACTGGAAATGAGATTAAAGATAGGAAGTACCATGCCAAAGGGCTGTAAGCCAAATAAATATCAAGTTTTATAAACAGAACGAAAGTGGGAACAACAAAAATCATGAACTGTAGCCATCTGTCTTGTTTTTAAGGCGTTTGTGAAAACACACTGCTTCTTGCTGAAATAAACACGGTGGAGTACAATGGTTTTGGTCCCACAGAATAACGCATCGCTACCTGTAGCTGATGATAGGCAAAAGATCATGAAGTTGCGAGTGCAAATGACGCAAATACTGGCATTTATATCCTAAAATGTCTTGCAAGCCTGAAAGTCCTTATTTGTAAATAACAAACATTACACATCACACTTGAAAAAGCATGTCTATATTAAAATATAAAATGTATTTTCAGCTGTTATCGGTACAACAACTGTACAGCTGGAGCACACAGCGAAATTCAGGGCTGCAGTTCAATTCAGTTCAACACAGAGTCCCTCAGGCTGCAGTTTTACAGCAGCCTAAACCAACCTCGACTTCTGCTGGCTATACTACTTGTATAATTCTGTGCTGAGCTCTTTCAGCTTATTAAAACCACAAAAGACCAGTCTGACAATAAAAATGGACAGCTTTCCATCAGCTTAGCAAACTGAAATACTTAACTATAGAACAGAGTCGAGGAATACCACAGCCAGCAAAGTGAAGAGAGTGAGAAACAGCACCCGGGACTCAGATGATTTTAGGCTGCTGTAGAATTTCATCCTCAGTCACCAAAAGTACTCAACAAATGAGAGGTTGTTTATTCCTCAATTCACAAGATTTCCTTCTCCTTTATTCCCAGTTCGAGTCCTCTCCTTAGCATGGGTTACCAGTACTAACTAGGGTTGCAGTGCAGTCAGATACTGGAAAGCCTGCAGGACACACTATGGATTCTCACCTAAATGCTTTCCAGGCACTTTTTAATATAGCTATACCCCAAATTACAACTGCTAAGACTCAAGTGAAGTAAGAATACACTTTGCTTAATCCCCCCCTAAACAAGGCACTTCAATGCAAAAATAAGAGTTAACCTGGAACAATTCTATGCCTCTAAACATCAAGCCAACATATTTTTCAAAAAAACCCGAAAAAAACACCACCCACAACTCACTCTGAACTTCTTTTTAGTTACCATGAGATGGTTTTTGTTTTGTTTTGGGTTTGTTTTATAGTTGTCCTGGTTTTTAGCTAGGACAGCGTTGGGTTTCTTTTTAGTAGCTAGAATAGCA
>NW_010333402.1:0-1644 GCF_000700745.2 Antrostomus carolinensis | reverse complement strand
CCTTCCAACTGACAACATCCTATGATTCTATAAAAAAACCCCAACATTCAAACACTTCCATCAGGTCTACCCAACTGACTAGAAGTGCAAGTGATTAGAAACCACCCTCACTACCTGACTGATATCAAGAGTTATTCTCCAATTAATAATATCATACACTTCTCTTATTTCACAAATCTAAGTATTTTTTGACAATGCATATTTGCCATGATTTGGCACAAATTTCATCCTGCTTAGAAGACAGAATTACAGTCCCCTAAAAATTATTCTCATATTTGTAGCAGATTTATTTTAAAACCCATCTGCAACTGGTTTCAATGCTGTACCCATTTTTAATTGCTTCAACTGATTGCAAACATCAGTTTTAATACAAATACTTGTGAGTAACACATTATTTTTCAAAGCACAGACTTTCTAACCCAATTAACTAATTTCTCTATTCATACAAATGGATGCTGTTATTCCCTGATTAAAGACTCGGAACTTTGGTTTACTTCATGCTTCCTAAAAATAGAACTGGTAAGAGAACTACAACCCAAGTTATCTCACGCAGGCACTCCATACATCCTTAGACACAGAAACTCAGATGTTCAGATGTCAAAATACCAACCACAAAATGGTATTTTGGATTATAGATCAGCAAAATACATGTGTCAAGAATGGTATCCAAGGCTTGAACACACTAAGTCATTAGAAACTACAGTGATTTCAATTCTTTTAGTTCTAAGGCAAACCACAGGCAACATTTTAATAAGCTGCTCCTGGGTTAACATCTTGTATTTCGAGTATAGCCTGGAGCAGATATTCAAGGCTGAATGACAAGGCTGTGGAAATGGGAAGCAGCATAAAATGCAGCAGTGTGAGAGTGGTTTGCAATAACGGCGGGTGATAATTCCAAATTCTCCCATCGAAGGATTTAAGAAAAAAAAAATTAAATTAAAACCACCCCGATACCTCAGAACTGTCAATGGCGGCGACAATAGATTTAATGACTAAATGTAGTCCCTGAGTGCAGCTTTAAGCCATAGCTATCCATACCAGGGGCTGAACAATAGGAAGCAATTTTTATTCCTCCTCTTCCCACTCCTCCTGTGTGGGAGGAGAACAAACAAGGGTGTGCGCAGGCTCGGCAGCACCTAGAACTTCTCCCTCCCCTTCCTGGGCCAGTTCCTGGTGGGTGTCAGAGAAATAAAGGGTCGAAACATCTTAAAAATATGGTTTGAAAGTCTCAAAGACACAAAGGCATGTTAGATCAGCAAAGGCAAAGCCTAAAATTAAGTGGCCCACAGAAAAGACATTGTGCTCGATACAGATCGGAATATTGGCAACAACTAACGCTTCCCAACGTTCTGGTGACCACTGAGTCACCTTGCTCGCAGGTCACATCCTGCTGATGTACAAAACTGCTCTGTGCTCAGGGTACCGAACTCTGGTAACGAGCACTCACATCAGCCAAGTATTTCAGGTCTTGTACAAGAAATTCAGCTACTGCTAGGCAGGTAACAGAAAAATCAATGGCAACCTCTGCTGGTTGGTTTTCGATTCAGGTAAAATAATTCCCTTACATGAATTATAATTAAAGGCACAAAGTAATTCAAAAGTAAGGAAGTTTGATTTTTTATATATATATATATATATATATAT
>NW_010333401.1:1852-3871 GCF_000700745.2 Antrostomus carolinensis | reverse complement strand
TGGATGGTATCCCATCCCTCCAGCATGTCAAACACATCACACAGCTTGGTGTTGGTGAAATTGCTGAGGGTGCGCTCAATCCCACTGTCCATGTCACTGACAAAGATATTGAATAGTAGCTGCCCCAATACCGACCCTTGAGGGAGACCACTCGTCACTGGTTTCCACTCAGACTTTGAGCTGTTGACCACAACTCTTTGAATGAGAACATCCAGACAGTTTCTTATTCACCAAGTGGTCCATCCATCAAACCCACATGTTTCCAATTTAGAGACAAGGATGTCATGTGGGACGGTGTCAAACGCCTTGCACAAGTCCAGGTAGACGACATCAGTTGTTTTAGCCTTATCGACCAATGTTGTAATCCCATCATAAAAAGCCACCAGACTGGTCAGGCATGATTTGCCCTTGGTGAAACCATTCTGGTAATCACCAATAACCTTCTCATTCTCCATGTGCCTTAGCATAGTTTCCAGGACTTTCTGCTCCATGATCTTGCCTGGCACTGAGGTGAGACTGACCGGCCTGTAGTTCCCCAGGTCTTCCTTGTTACCCTTTTTAAAAATGGGGGTTATGTTCCCCTTTTTTCCAGTCTGAAGGTACTTCACCAGCCTGTCATGACTTTTCAAATATGATGGATAGTGGCTTTGCAACTTCATCTGCCAGTTCCCTCAGGACCCGCGGATGCATCACATCAGGTCCCATGGTCCTGTGCACCTTCAAATTCCTTAAGTCATCCCGAAACTGATCTTCTACTACACTGCACTGAAAGAACAAGATAAAAAAAAAACAAACCAAAACCCAAAACCAACCCAAAGCCAAAACCAAACAAGGTGTGAAAATGTTTGTAAGATCTCAGTTGTATGGAAACTTCACATATTTAATGCATACGACTGTAAAAATGTTCTTCCAGAGAAACTAATACATTCTGATAATTTCAAAATATGAATGTACCTCTGTTCAACCAAGGTGCATTAAAAAAGATTACCCAACTAAATCACAGCTCCACTGAAGAAGTTTTGTCACTGATTTAAACAGCACTGAGATTTCATTCATTTTCAGTGATTTTGAACTGGAATTTACCACAGAAAATAAATTATCTCTGATTACATCATGTCTTTCAGAAACAAAACTGTTATGTTCTTTAAAAATAATGTTAGCTTTATTATAAGAATACTGTTTCTCAAAATATAGAAAACTAATTCAGAAGGCTATTTTCTTCATTCATTAATTTGGTTTGATTTTTTTTTTTTTTTTACATTTAATTACAAATCCCTTAAGGCAGATAACAAGAAAAAAAATCAAGCTAACATGTTCCACTTCAGCACATTTTTGCCCAAAAAGGTGTTATTGTGACTTAAAAACCAAAATCACATTGTGATTTAATTAACAAGTAAGAGTAAATGAAACTACATGTCTGATATATCTTTAATATACACAAGAGTGGTCATATCTTTTATGGGAAAAGTGTGATGATAGAATATAAAATATTCTCAGCATATAATCTCCAGTCTGGAATTTTCACTGGAAGGCACTGATGTTTCAAAAACTAACTATGGGTTTCAAGTTTAACCCAGAACCTCACTGAATCCTTGGATGTTATCATGTTTAGAAAGCAGTATTAAACTCCAAAAACTTTTACAAATGAGGCCAGCTAGATGATAAGTAAAGCAGTATGACTTGGGTACAGCTGCCTTTGTCAGATCTTTTTTCTCTTTTGGCAATAATGTTGCTTCCTACAAAAATCAGACCTAGAAACACAAGGATGTTTCTGTTCCCAGGAAAATGTGAATGCTGGATAAGAGACTTCTCATTCCATCAGGATTTGATTCAAAAACTAACTTTTCTTACATCTGGGATTTGCAGGCACAGAGTCTGTGCATTTGGTCAGAAGACTCTCCTTACAGAAGAAAAAGTTAGTTAGTTACTAGTTATCCTGTAGTGTTCACATTTAAAGAACACGGAAGGGACCTTTTACAGATTCATCCAGAAGTGAAGTACTCTACAATGTGAAAGGGA